>NC_041061.1:21932978-22232978 GCF_900634775.1 Gouania willdenowi | reverse complement strand
AGATCTTATTCGCTTTTTAACCTGTACCCGACCATGTTGGGTGTTTAGCCTAAGTTACCATGGTGATTTAGCCCGGAAATCCAGCTTTGTAGTCCAAGCCCAAAAAGCACATAAAATGACACACAAAACACCCAAAATTAGAGAAAAATATATACAAAAATACACGAAACAATGTAAATTTTGTGCAGGCCCTGCCAAAAAGAACGCACAAAATGACTTGATAAAAACATACAACTGTAATATTCAGAGATACTATAAACACAAGATGAATAAATACACAAACATAACAAAATAATGTACAAAACAACAACAAAAACACAACCTCTTTGTTCTGTACTGTTAATGCTCAGATCGGTTATTATTCTAAATCCTCATGCTATCCCCACTGTGATAAAAGTTGTCTTATACATAGCAAAGAACAAGTCGAAAATGAACGTTTGCTTTTTCTCAGTGCAACTCATCAGATTTGAGGTAAACCTATCACATTAAATGTTTACACGTGGGTTTATTCTATTTAGCTGATACCTTTGTCTGCACATTCTATTTTTCCATTCTTCATTTCATTAAAAGGATGAAGTTGAGCCACATAAAGCATAGCAGTGTTCCTTTATTTATTCCTCTTTACGTGTGTTTTCAGTGTCTTCGGCCACATCAGCTACAGGTCAGACTGGGAACTGGTCAAAGTGGACTTCAGGCAGTCCTTCCCCCGTCAGTGCACTGAGTCGGACTATGAGTCATGGCTGCTCACAGACTTACAGGTGATAAACAATCACTCCACGATACATTCATGCATGTACATTTAGTTATTTTTTTTTTTCTATGAGTGCATTCAAGTGTCTACGATGGGATGATGTAAGTGGACTTTGTAGGAAACTGTTTATTCGTGCAATACCTTCAGGGAGAAAAGTGCATTATGGGACAGGAGCGCACCTTCAGGAAGAGAAAGGACACGTCATTCTGTATCAAAGGGAAAAGCTACACTTCAACTCTCACCAACAAATCATGTCAGTGCACGGAAAAGGACTTCAACTGGTGAGCTGACCCTTCGCTCAGAGAAACTAAACCCCAAAAAACACTTTTTTATGCTGAAAATAAATGTATTTGAGTATAAGCTCTTGACAATTCAGTCCAAGTATAACATGAATCATTGTGTAAATTACCAACTAATTTAGATGTAGATATCTCAGCACCTCCAAATACACAAATTCAATGAAATTCCACAATATTTGCAGGGTTCACATTTTTTTCAATGCTTGGATCACATAATGGCAAGCAATTTTAATTTAAATTAGAGACATTTTTGTCATTGTCATAGACTGTTTGCCACTCCTTGCACGCTGGAGGCTCGATTTATTTCACAATCCACACATATCTATCTACCTAATACAGCGCTCGCGCTCCGTACGGACCTGCTTGGTGGACTCTAAAACATCGTAGGTTCATGATAACTTGATAGCTTCTAATATTCTGGCCCCTAGTGGTGAAATAACTGATGCATCTTGTGTCTAGATTTGTCTAATCATCTGGAATAATATCATCAGGATCATTTAAATTAGGTTATTTTAAAATTAAGTTGATAAAAACTTTTCAGTAAACCATTGATCCCTGAGGAGAAATTGGGTGACATTAATGCTGCTCTCATTCATACGTCTTTATGTGACATATGATTATAAATAATTAAAAAGGAGCAGTAAGAATAATCCATGTCTGCACAATCTATAGCTACTTTTCAACTGGAGTTTACACATGGTATTAAATTACACTTCTGTTTTGACATACATTTCTGTTTCATCAATTTTCTTTTTTTTTATTAATATTATTATTATTACATTTTGTTTACTCACAAAAGTTGAAAAGCAATATTATCTGAAAAGAATTGATAAAATATTTAAAAATAAATAACAATGTGGAAAACAGAATTTGAAAAAAATTAATGGAATTTTAAGGAAAAAAAAAAAAAAAAAGGTATTTTATCGTGCCCTATGTAAGTCCTGTTAATGTTTGCCAGTTATTTCACCCTACAATGAAAGTGCAGTGCAGCTGAGAACAAAGTTGGCTGGTAAACGGCTCATGGTTCAACAAAGAAAGCTTGAGAGGCTTTTTCCAGACCAAAAGAGGAAAGAAACAAAGCACATAATGAAAACTGTTAAACGAACTATAAAACCAGTAGCTCAGCAGCAGTGGTGTTAAGTAACGAAGCGAATAACTGGACAAGTACTTTTACTTTAACATCGCAACTCTTCATATATTGTTTTTCACAAATCACAACTTTTTTTTTTTTTTTTGCGTGAAGAAAATAGTGTATTTTACCTTATTGTACTCTTCAGAGTGTTCAAGATTGCTTAATTTATGTGTGAAAATCCAAAAATTTGTGTGCGTGTGTATGTGCGTAGTGATTACGGCTTTGAAAGGTCTGACAGCGGCCTCTGCTTCGCTGACTTTTGGCACGACCCGGACTCTCCCCCTGAGGACTGCCATCTGGGTCAAAACTACCAATCCAGCACTGGGTCTGTACACTAAATAATAGTTATAGTTTGAGAATATTGAACAACTGATCAATCAATCATTAATTATAGAGCACTTTTCATACAGCTAAATGCATAAAAGTGTAGTGTAGAAAACTGTTTGCGCTGCTACATTTCAGCTACAGGAAGCTGATATCAAACACGTGTGAAGGCGGGCTCAGCAAGCAGCAGAGCGACAAACAGCACAGCTGCCCTCTGCTGCCCCCTGAAGGACTGCAGGTTGCCATTAAAGGACAAATGCTGGCAGTAGCTCCGGGCGATGACATCACATTCATTGTTCACCAAGAGAAGGTGAGTCGAACTTTCACTCACGCGCACGAGTTCTTTTGTCCTAAATGTCATTTCTGTAATCAGGGGGACACGAGTAGCACCAAGTACCAGGTGGATCTGGGTGACGGCGTTCGGGCCATTTACCAGAACTTGACGGTGACGGATGAGCCAATCCAGCACCGCTATGAAAAGGCAGGGGTTTATAAAGTCACGGTGAAAGCTGAGAACATGGCAGGACATGATGAGGCCATCATGTACATCCAGGTTACAGGTGAGGATCGCCAGTGGCGGACTTAGCATTTATGGAGGGGGGCTCATGGCAAACCTTTGTTTGTGAAAGGGCACTCCCACTTGGGTATGATCATGAAGTATTTGGCATTTTAGAGGTCAAGCAAAATTTAGTATGCTAATATGTTTGGCAATATTTAATTGTCTCCAACCCAACCAACACATTTAAAGTTGCTGCCAGTTTGATGACATATGAGGAATGGTGTTTTTGAATAATGTTATATTTTTAATTTTTATGGCCATATTGCAAACAACTAAAATTAGGGGGTGGGCTCTTGGGGGCCCAATTCAAGTACAAACCCTTGCCTAATGGTAGGAGATGCGAGCGCTAATGCGGGTCAGAAGGTCATCATCCGAGCGCAGCTCTGGTGAATCCAGAAACGATACGACGTTGGAGAATGAGCAGGAGTGCATGTTCTTAAAATATACGTATATACCCCTAGGGGTACGCAATGGCACTACTGAGGGTACTTGAGAAAGAGAGAGAGAGGGGACATTTTTTTTTAAACGAAAGCATTAAAAATATGGGGTTTTATGTTTTTTTTTAGTTAAAAATGATAATAATAATATTACATTTTACCAGCAACTCACAAAATGACAGCAAAAACATACAAAGAGAAAAATATACTAAATATTTAAAAAAAAAAAAAAAACAGACAAACAACAAAATACACAAAATGACACCAAAAACTTACCATGACCAGCAACACACAAAGTGACGACAAAGACACACGAGATGAGAGAAAAATACAAAACGACATGAGAAACGACCAAACGACACCAAAAACACAAAATAAGAGAAAAATATACTGAATAATAAAAAGAAGAGACAACGACAAAATGACACAAAAAAAAAAACACACACACAAAACAATGATAAAAATGATCTTGGTTAAAAGATGAACTGAAAATACAAGAGTCAGTCTTGGTCCCACATCAGGAGGGTGACGACCGCAAATGATAAAAACTATAGAAATAAGTCTATTCAGGAGGCACTAACACACATTTACAAAATGTGTGTTTTCACTCGTTCATTAAATCACTTAGATCTATAGTTTTTTTTTTTTTTTTCATAGAATTCTGAGCAAAATGTTGTAGTCGGACAAAATGGGGTACTTGGATTCAAAAGTAAGAGAAAGGGGGTACTTGAGCCAAAAAAATTTGAGAACCATTGATCTATGCTATGCTAACTAGCGACTTAATAGTCACTATACCCCTCTATTCACATTTCTATTAATCCAACCAACTAACCACAGAGTCCACAAGTTGTTATAGGAGGGGCGAGGCCAACAGTGATGGGTTTGTGACATAAGAAGCCACCAAAACGTCACATTCTCAGCCAATAGCAAAATTCAAATTTAATTGCCGGGTTTTAACTCATAGAGGGCAGTCACTAGGGCTTTAAATTAACACCCACCATCCCGCCAATTGCGGGTAAAAATGAACTTTGACGGGTAACATTGTAGCGTTCCTCGCCATTTTGGCTGGTGAAGAATGAAACCCCACTGTTGCGTCTGTTTGAATCGGCAGGTCGTTGTTGCTAGATTGGGCTGTTTTCCATCAAGAAATTTGAGGGTTTGTGTTGAGACTTTAAAACGTAATGTGTATCTGACAACACTGCTTGTTGTACTAATCCTACATTTCCCGTGAACTCTATGTCGTGACATGTCATTCAACAATTGGCGCTGTGCTTACAGAGAAGACAAACAGAATGGTGCAAAACAAACAATAGGATCTGAAATGAAGTTGTAAAATGAGTTGGGATAAACAAACAAACATGTGGGGATATGTATCGGGTGTTGAAAAGCCTGAACTGTTAAAAGGAAGGCGGCTGGCGACACAGGGGAATATGAAGATGAAAGAGGATCTGAAAAGAAGAAGAAATTGAGGAGTTTTATTACTAAATGGATGTCGGGTCGTGAGTGGCTGGTATTCGACCATTTGTGCACCCTTAAAATGTGCACTATACAGTTTGTGGGGAGTGGGATTTGTTTACATTAAGCATGCATTCTAGTAAAACATTTTTTTCTCTACGGTACATGTAATTCTTAGTACTGATTAGTGATTACTTCTGTTCTTTCTAACTTCAAATAGTGTTCCATGGGTCTAATTTTCATCTGAGTTAATTATGTTTATTAAGTTATGAGAATATACTTTATAAAAGGTTCACTTCTCCGACACATCCAAAGTTCTATATTACACCTTTAGGCATTGTTACAACATTGCTTTTAAATGAAATGTTTATATTTTTACCCTTTTAATGTATTTCTGCAATCAACTAAAATATAAAAAAAAATATTTAAAGAAACATGAACGCTGAAATCTGTTCCGTAGCACTCATAATGTAGTTTATTTTTGCTGGAAAAAAATTTAACTGGTGGAAAATCTAGTTGGCTGGTAACTTTAAGAATCTACGAGTCATGCTGGCTGGTGATCTAAAAAGTTAATTTAAAGCCCTGGCAGTCACTCTTACATTTTTACAGCTAAATACACCAAATTGTTAATTGCTAAAATGTTAAGATTTGGGCTAGTATCAATCAACAATACTCCATACCCAATCACATTTGGTTACCTAGTTTTGTGTTTCATTAAATCTTAAATGAGAATTTTATTAGAATTTCCATGCCAATTACAAAGTCAATGATCTGAACTCAATTACAATTAAATTACAGTTATAATGGGAACATATTTTTTTCAATGACAGTTATTATTACGCCATTATTGTAATTAATTATCAGTGGGCTGCAGCACAAAATAGGAACTATATAGGGACTTTTTTACAGATCCACAAATGTATTTCATTTTTTTACATTCCATTTTTTTTTTTTTTTTTATCTATCAGCTCCTCTACAGGAAGTGCACATGGAAGTCGTTCCCATCGCTGGAAGAAACCAGGAAGTGAATCTGACAGCGGTGGTACTTCCAGCTGAGGCCAACCTGACAGTGTTTTACTGGTGGATTGGAGACAGTCTGCAGGTAAAGAACCAATGTTCAGTGATGGTTACATACTCTAATAGTTTTTGGGGTTTTTTTTAGTTTGAATGAAACATTTTAAAGCCTCTTCTTTCCTCACAGCCTACACTGACTCTGCAGAACAGCCTCCTGACTCGTTTCCCTGAGACGGGAGACGTCTCTGTTACTGTGCAGGCTTCCAACGGACGCTCCATGGTGCAGGACAGCCGGAATGTCCGCGTCTACGGTAACATACAAGAAAACCTTCAGTTCTTTTAACTCATGAACATATGTTAAAATAAGGTAAGATGAGATAAGATAAATTAAAGATAAGACAGCATAAAATTAGTTAAAATAAGATAAGATAAAATAACAGGGTTCCCGCATATCCTTAAAAAGCCTCAAAAGGCATTAAATTCATGAATCTAAAAATATGGCCTTAATTGTCATTAAAATGACTTAAATGAATGTTTAAAAATTCTCAAATTTTAACACAAAAGTTTGATTCTAATTATTCTCACATTTTTATTTTTAATTGTATAAACAACATGGGAAAATGTATATTTAATGAAAATTGACAGATTTTTCTTATTGGCTTCTCTTAATGGTTTTTATTTTTTGTATTTTTGTTGTTTTATAGATTTCTGGCTATTTTTGTAGTCATCTTGTGTTTTTGGAGTGATTTTGATTATTTTAGCCTTTTTTGTGTATTTTACTGTCATTTTGTTTATTTTTGTGTGTTTACTTTGGGGGCCGCCAGTTGCACATCTGCACTAGACCCTAGAAAAAAAACTACCCTGACCCTATGTGCGATAATTGATGTGGTGGGTTTTTTTCCCCCAATTATGTTTACTGTGGAGTTGGTTTTAAATTTAATTTCAAATGGCAATAAAAATGTCTTAAAAAGTTTTGAATTTAATTTGATAAAAGCTGTAGCAACCCTGAATACGTTTAAATAGGATAAGCTGAGATACGATGAGTTAAAATAGTATAAGATAGTATGAGATAAGTTAAGTTAAAATAAGATCAAATAAGACAAGTTGAAATAAGATTAGATGAGATGAGACAAAATAAGTTAAGTTAAAATAATATACTATAACATACTGTAAAATAAGATGAGTTAAAATAAGTGAGATTGGACAAGTTAAAATAAGATAAGATAGGATGAGCTAAGGTAAGTGAAGTTAAAAAAAAGTAAGATACGAAGAGATTGAATAAGTTAAGTTAAATTAAAATACAATAAGAATAGATAAATTAAGATGAAATAAGATAAGTTGACATAAAATAAGTTCGTATAAGATAAGATATTCTAAGAGATCATTTTATTTTGGCTCCTTCTGGGGAGATGATGTTTGTCTTTGAGATTCTTTAACATCCCACGGTTCTAACCTGCTGACAAATAACCCAGTTGTTTACGATTCCCTGATAGGGAGATTATAATCTGAGTTGTCAAATGGGTGTAGCTGTGTGTGTACGTTGAATAGTGGTGAACCACTTTTTTTAAGCGTTTGGTTTTAATGTACCATGACTAATATTACTATTGGCTCTACCTCCAGATAACTTCCATGTCCTTCCTCTGAGCTTCAGCAAAAACTTGGATCACTTCAACCCAAACATCCCTGAGTGGAGGGATGATATCGGACAGGTGGTCACCAAGATACTTGCTAAGGTACTTCAACACACTGTTAGTTTATTCCTCTTCCAACAAATGTCTTGTGTCATTTTTGGGTGTTAGTGGCTTTAGAACAATCAGAAACTTCAGCTTTCTGAGTGATGTATTACTGTACATGACTTAATTACAAGAGTACAATCTGGGTTTATGCAGGGGTGCAAAAGTTGAATCTGTTGAGGGTTTCCTGTATTATGATTGCATGGTCGCGAAATAGCAAATGGCACATTTTTGGTTCATTTATTTAATATTCCTTACTCAGCAGAGTTTTGTTTTGCCAAAAGCTCAACTCAATCTATTTTTGATCTGTCTATGTGCTAAAATGTAATATGTAAGAATAATAATAACAATACATGTTTTAGATAAAGTGTTTTTAGATCATGTGTTATCCAGGCTAAGCTAGGCTTCACTAAACCCCAGCCTGTATAGAATTGGTATATCTGAGTAAACCTTCCTATTATCTTTGGGGTCAATTTGACCCAATTCATTGTTTATCATTCAAAAGATTATAGTTGACTTTTTTCATATTTCATTACTTTTCTTAATTTGATGGGTACAATTGATTCAGCATAAAATTATCATGATGATATTTTTTCAATGTGTTGAACACATATTGCACACATTGGTGTTTCTCTGGGGTCAATTTGACCCCAAGCTGTTTAAAACGTATCTGTCTGTTGTGCTCTGTGTGTATTGCAATCTACACACTCTCTCTCTTTAGAAAATGTCCTCGAGGAAACGGTTTACTGTCAATGAGGTTTTGGAACAGCTCTTTCACAGTGAAAGTAACGTAGAGGAAAATGTGTCTGAGACACAGTGTTACAAAAAGGAGATTAAATAAGTAAATAAATATGATTATGAGAGGAAAGGGGAGGGGGGGCGTCACCAACATCAATCAATTCAGTGAGAGTCATGAACGTGCACCCCAAGTTATAAAAGATAAGGCTGAAAGATTTTTTAGATACACTAACTCTAAAACTGAAAGTTTCACCTGATGGTAGCACTGCAGGAAAAGGTCATATCATCACCACAACCAATGGGGTTCATACTCTTGTAATCATTAATGTTGTCAGTAAATTTGAGAAGATTTTCTGGAGGCAAATATCCATGGGGTCAGATTAACCCCAAGGGTAAAATGTGTTAGTAATATTTGAGGACAATAGGAGGGTTTATTAAGTATACGTTTCTGTTTGGCGTCAGATTACGGGAGTACCTGAAGAGTCCTTGGTTACCGTGGTGACACCTGGCCTGCCAACCACTGCTGATCTCTTCATCCTTCCACTGGACACCAAACCAGCCAAGAAGAGCTTGTTTGTAGATAAGGTGCAGAAGCACATAGAGTAAATCCAGCATTGATCTTCTGTATTGTTGATGAAAGCTTTTGCTAAGTATTGCTCTTTTCTTTACCTTTATTTTTAGCGTATATCTGCTATCGTGCAAGCCTTAAATGACAACAATGTCAGCTTCGTAGTACGAGGAGGTCTCCAAGTGCTGGTGATGCTGGCTGATCCTAACGCAGGTATGGGTTACTACCAGGACTCCCTCAGTGTTGTACACACAGCTGTTCATTACGTCTCTAATCATACTTGGTTTATTTCCAAGGCTTACGTCTAATTGCTAATGACTCAACAGCAACAACAGCAGCAAACAATGGTGCGTTAACCCATGAAGGACTTTCTTGCAGCTTTTTAGCCTTCATACAGTCTCTAGTGGGTTTCCTAGTTTGAGTTAAGACTTTCTTTAAACTCAGACTCTCTACGGGTAAAAAAAATTACGTTTGTGCCTTATGTGGAGCTTGATCTTTTTAACAATTATTATACAATCTGATGCCCTCTTCCCTCTTTGTAAATTAAGATTCTTCATTTCTTTGTTTCTTTTGGCTATAGACATCTTTAGATAAATGGGGATTTATCTTAGATTAAGGAAAATGTTGACTAAACTGTGTATTTTCTTTGAAGGGTATCTTGGAATGACAGGAAGTCCAGGCATTTGGGCTTTAGCAGTAATTCTCCTCATCAGCATCATTGCCACAGGATCCTTCATTCTCTACAAGTTCAAAAGGTGAGCCATGTTGGACATGTTGTGCGTCTGACAGCCCAGATTAAGCTTCGACCAGCTAAATTCACTACTATATTATCTCAATGGTTTTTTTTTTAGAATTGCTTTATTAAAAGTTCTATTTAAGGGTATATTTAACATTATATCTGTTTTTGATCTTACCAATTACTCACAGCTATCTTACTTTTTCAAACTTGCATGCATTTTGTACACGTTGGTATTATCTTCCTCCCAAATTTAGTAAGTAATGAATTTTTGCTAATCATCTGAGTGGAAAATAGCTTTTTCATTATCTAATTTTCTAAAGTTCGAATTTATGCACACCTGCAATGAGACTGTTAGATGATTAATTACTGAAAAAAAATCATTATTAGAACTTTAAAATTATTGAGACTAAAAGTGTTGAGAATAAAAAATTTGTGTAGCGCATTTAATACACAAGGCAATTCATTGTGCATTGCATGATTAAAAAGTGCAACGGAAAACACTTAACAGTTAAATAATCAACGAGAACATTAAAATCAGCAGTAAAAACATTAAATCAGCAATAACATGATTAAAAATCTCCCTCTCAGTCATACACAGTAGAGAAAAAGAATGCCTTTACCTGGTATTTAAAAATGTTCTCATTGGATGATTTATTTATTTTTTATTTTTATTTATTCAGTTTATTTCCGACATGGTTACATTCACTTTTTTTTTTTTTTTTTTTTTTACATTTTTTGTACATGCCGAAAAAGGAGACGAGAGAAGCAGTTTGCTTATCCGGGTCCCGTCCCCTGTTTTACCATCGCAGATTTACATGGGTTTACATGTCTCTCTGGTGATGATGATTTCACCATGTTTGCTGTGAACTCTGGGCTCCACTATCGACAGACTTGCTAGGTTCATACCTGACTAACATCTCACTGATGGATTCTGGATCAAACCCATTCACAGATTTATACACCAGCAGCAGAACTTTAAAGTCTCTTCTGAGGCTGACTAGGAGCCAGTGTAACCTCTTTGTTCTGGTTATGACCCGAGACACCTCTATGGAACCATAGTCATCTGAGTTCAGTGACAAATATAGTCGTGTGTCGTCTGCAGAGCTCTGATAATCAACCTTACAGTTCTGTAGAATTTGTCCTAAAGGAAGCATATAAAGGTTAAACAGAAGGGGTCTAAGAACAGAGCCCTGAGGAACCCCATAAGACATTGGCAATCTGTCAGATTCAAGAGCCACACAGAGTGACCAGTGACCAAACACCAATCGAAAGATTATTTTATTTTCCTTTTAAGTCACACTTTAAAGCTTAAGATAAAGCTGTTCATATTAAGATTAAAGGCAGAGTTTAATCATTCTTCCTTTACACTTGCTTATCCTGTACAGAGTAATGGGGGATCCTAAAGCCTTTATTAGCTCAAATTGGTTGACTAAAAGTAATATATATACTGTATACGTAATTCTAATATGTGAGATCATTTAAAATGCATGTTTATCCAATGACTAAAACAAATAATCATTTGCTTTAGAAATTACCTCTAGTTTCAAAATTAAAGCCTGGTGAGAAACCTTTCTGCAGTCCATTACAAACTGGTTCAAAGCCTTGGAAATGGGGCTCGGTTGGTTCAAACAGGGTCCAAATGTTGTCAACAAAAGAGTTTCATGGCTGATTTTTTGTATTGAGTAACATAAAACCTCAGGTTAGACTCTTTGTGTAATGTTGTGTGTCACCTGCATGTGTACTTTACACACAAATAGCACAACAACAGCACCTGCTTGCGTGTGAAACACAAATATGCACTCAAAGTCACCTGATTTAAAAATGCAGAGCAGAACAACATCTCACCAAAACAACAAATCCCACAGTCCTTGGCTTAGGACTGAGGATGCCTATCCCCCGCTGTTTTTCAGAAAGCTTCCAAATCGCAACGTCTACGCCCAGATGCACAACGAGAAGGAGCAGGAGATGACCAGCCCTGTCAATCACAGCGAGGACACCCAGCACATCATTCAAGGGGAGGAGTTCATTGACGATGACCTGGATTCACAGATTCTAGGTAACACGGGAGGAAGCCCCGCCTTCCGTTCCCTTATAAGGACTACCACTAACCACTGCTACTAAAACCCAAGCCACTAACACCAGCTGCTTACACTCACCAAGGTACTGAAGGAACTTCTCCTTTTCATTGTTGTCAATGTAATTGATGAATCTTCTTTACTTTAGTCAAAAATCTTAAAGCTGTTGTAGATGATAAGTTTTTTATCAGATAAAGACACAATGGGCATATGTGGAATTTTTTTTTCATAAAATAGTTTTCTGCTGCTTTGATTTCAACATATTATTGTTAGGTTCATGTCACAGATATTAGTTGTACTTCAGGTGTGTAGTATACTTTTTCGGTGAAATGGTCCCAAACTTTTGAGGTTTTAGGTTGGTTCTTTTTCTGTTGTACAGTTCTTCACAATGTAAATGGTGAAGCGACACTGCGCCCAGCAATTCATGTATAGTACTGCAGCAAAAATGAAGCAGAAAGCGGCTGCGGGCCTGATTTTTATCATGAATTTAAAATGTTAAACAGCTTTGTGTTTGGTGCAAATCTCAAGCGGGTCTATATATTGAATTCTATTTTTTCTTTTGCCCCCGGGCAAAAATTTCAAACTGTCTATGAGTGTAGGCCCTCATAGCTCAATTAATTAAATATAATTTACTAAAAAACTAATGTAAAATTTTTGAATTGTCACTCAAAAGTTTGTTTTAACATTTAATGTTTCACGCATTGCATTGTGGGATGTGGAGTCCTGGAGAGGAATGCATAGAAGTTTTTTTTACTTCATTCTTATTTTGATTTCAGCCAAAGTGACTTGCTAACACATTTCTGGAGTTTGCACGGACTGAGAGTCGTGGCAAAACAATGGCAAGTTTTTATTTTGGGGTTTACTCCGAAATATGCGATTCTAGCCTCATGGCAATTAGGTAATTTCATGGGAAATACTGGGAACAAACTGGAACAAAAATGGTGTCAAGCCATTCGCTGTGCTCCTTGACGATGAAACACAACTAATCACAGTAAGTATAAAGTAAGAACACTTCTATACATCTGTCTACGAGACTCGACAACCTGCAGTCCATAATTGTCTTCCGACAATGTTAACAGTTTGTTTACATGCAGAACTTCTACATTTGTGACTAAAATATCTTTGATTTATTGATCTGTGAGGCCCACACTGTCTTTATCTGATCAAAAAAATGATCGTCTTTAGGTGCTTCAACATTTTCCCCTTTTTTAACTTTTCTTTTACATCTTTTACAGTAACCATCCACCCCCAACGTATCCCCGGCAATGAATGGCGTTCACTGTTAATACTCTTTTTTGAGGGTTAATGTTAAATTACCACTTGTTTGCATGACTATATTGTAAAAATAGTTGAAAAAAAATCCACTCTTAGATTACCAGCTTTTAAGGAAAGTATTGTACTGCATAAATATTGATTTCATGAGGAGCTTTTCACTGTATGTATTGTGTAGATAGAAATGAAAGACAAAAATGAGTTTTCTAACTATGACTCAATGAATCATGATTTCGTACTTTTTTTTTTAACTGTTTCTTCTACTTTTCTTGTTTCTAGGCAACCATTCAGGTGTGGTCCTGAGCGTCAACTCCAGAGAACTGCATAGTTACCTAACCAGTTGATAGCGCCATGCTAACGCTGATTAGCGAGCCCAGTCTGGGCCGAGCAGGCTAACGAGCACAGGGACTCCACTCTGCCTTCCTTCTCTTTTTTCCTCCGTCTCTGTCTCTGCCTCCGTGGACATTTCACCTCCACGCCACGGCCTCCCAAGCCTTCTGACACCAGGGGGCGAGGCTAAGCCTGGCAAAGGGAAGCCTCTTTTCACTGAAATAGAAGACACTTTTGCATTATATTTCATTTTAAACTATTTTACTTCATTCTTCTCACCTGCTTTGAGGACTCACCACAGATTCAGATTTTAAAATGAAATGCACATACCAAACTCAAACTTTGCCCAGAAAGCAAGAGGAGTTTGAGCAAAAATTACAAGGAAAACCTTGATCTTGAAGTAAAATGCCCTAATATTTGTTACTGAATCCAATGCACCCTAATAATGTGATTTTTAAACACATGTAGAGTATAACTCTTATTACGATTTCATAATTTGGCCTCCAATTATTTGGCCTATAATTGGAGTTATATGGAATAAGATAAGTTCGAAACATCAGCCTTAATGGCTCATTTGAGTTCAAATTAAAATAAATTCACACAAAGGAAAAGTATCTAATCTGTGAGTTTGTCCAAATGAGTAGTGTTATTGATTGATTCTTGTCCAACTCTTGAAAAATGTAGTCAACGTAATTCAATTTGGCATATTTTGTGTTTCACGTAAGAGTGACTGCTCTCTATGGGTTGAAACTCGGCTATTACAACTGAATTTAGCAATTGATTACGATGGAGGCCGATGATGTTTTAGAGCTAGCCTAGAGTCCATCCTAATCTCCTTGTATTATTCAATGTTTAATACGGGTGATTAGTCTAGAAGCTCTCACAAGGCATTTGAGTTCTGGGGGGCTGAGCAGGGCGGGACAAACACATGCAGATTAACCAATCAAATGAAGAGCGGACGTGATTACAATAGCGAGGCAAGTATAGACCTTTTTCCCTAAAAGGTGTCGGCAGAGGAAAATGGTGTGTAATATGGTATGGTTTTAAAGCCTCTTCTTGTTGTGGTTTCAATGATATATCCAGGTATTTTAAAGCAGAGCAGAGCAGCATCTCCAAACGTCTTCTCCATGGCCGGCGCCATGTTTGTATTGACACTGCTTGTTGACGCAAGAGATACGACGTTCTTTCTGCACAGCTCTGATTGGCTCTGTTTCTTTCAAAATGAGGGAGTGTGCAAAAATGGCATTACCATACCCACTTTCTTACAAAAAGTAAGGAAGTGGGTATGGCTTATCACCAGGCTATTTTAGAGCAGCTTTCAGCATGAACCACCAAAGTTGGCTTCGCCCCTTCCATAAAAACTAGCACCTGTGATCCGCTCTAGACTTTGTTTGCATGTTCACGTCACCTAAATGAGGCGGACTATCCAAGGAAACGAATCCTAGAGAGTTTTAACCGCTTGGGAGTCTGTTGGTGTGAATGCACTGGCAAAAAGAATTTGACTGAAATTTCAAGAGTTGGACAAGAATTAATCAACACTACTTCATACGCAAGAAATTTGGTTTCAGCAGTAAAAGAGTGGTTTTGGGATTTAGTTACATTTCAGAATGCAACTACCGGTTCTTTATCAACGGACCACCAAGTGAACAACCTCAGTTTAGCAATTACACACAGATTTGTGTCTTTTCTTTTCCACCTCTTTTGTCTCCATCCCTGTTCTCCCACTGTACCTCTCTGCTAACGAAGGCAATAATGATCTCACAGTCGTATGCTAGACATGACAGACTCTTGTGACTTTGCAGAAATGCAAACACTAAAAGGAATGGATGCACTTTCTTACATTTCTCACAGGCAGGTATTTGTGTCACGTCCTTAGTTTGTGATTCTTCGAGCTAAATCCATGTCAGTCCGTTCTTTTGTGTCTCAAGCTGTGGATCTTGAGTTGTGCCCCCCCCCCTTACCTCCACCTCTGTAACCGCCTCACACTTTCTCCGACTCGGTCCGCTGGAGGCAAAGGTAGCCGTCCTGGAGGCATGTGTAGTTTAGTGTATTTTACGGTATCAGCCTATATTAGGCCTAGCCCATGTTGTATTCACGTCTCCTTTCAAGGTTTGCTGTGCTGTATATAGATGTGTAAATATGGACATTGATCTTCACTATGTAAATACTCCTTTTGACTGGTGTGTGAGTGTTTTACACTTCTACTAAAATACACTTTGGTTTTATCCCCTCTGCCTGCTTCACGTCTACATTTTCCTTCTTATTAACTCACCATCATATTAAACCTGAGATGATTATATTGTCTTAGAAAGATGCGGTTCCACAGTGATGATATTTTTGATACACTTTGTCAGTTTCATTCATACAGTGATTTTGTTGCCTTGCTGAGGTCGTTTTGTTTGTTAGATTGCACTAAATGACGTAAACTGTTGCCGAGCAACAGCAGAGCATTGTCTACAGACTGAAATCAGGACTTTGAACGAAAGGCCTCGGCTGTTTATTGATGCTATACCGTTCTCACCAACATCATCCTGTGCTTGTGTTCTATACAGCGGATCACTTTACACTTCATGTCGTATTTTTGTACATATTCTGCTTGTTCTTAGTTTTCTAGTGCTGTGTTGTCATTGTACCACTCCCCCTCCAACAAAAAACGAGGGGAACATGAGGATTATGATATTCTGATGTACTAGTTGTGGAGTTTTCACCGATGATGGCACCGACCGTGTATCTTTCACCACACGCTGTTTTGTTCTTTTTTTCACTTTTCCTTCTGCTGCTCGGGTTGATCTTTTGATTTTTGCAATTAAAACAGTTGTGTGTCCTCAGGAAGGGTGGTGCATTCCAACGGCATCCTGAAATAAATCACTACAATAACTTTGTATGTGTGCTTTACACGTGATGTCCAATCGTCTTCATGTCATTAGCCGCACAAAGAATATGTCTCATACCCCCCCAAAAAAAACACCATCACACGAGGAAATGTGACACTAGCTGTGTTTTCATGACAGATTTTCGTAAAAAATTAAAGCGAAGTGTAATTGCGCTTTGAACGTGCTTCCATTAAAGGCTGTTTAGGGCAGTAGCCTCGTAACTCCCGTGAAATCTCATCCCGCAACACTTTTCCACAGGAAGATGGACGCTACAAACTTCCTTATAACACTCTGCATTCTTTTGTTGTTTAACGTCTACTGTGGTAGTCATAATTTTCAAGTATAATGCTAAGAAATATCTGGGTTTCCTCTTCTGTTTACACATACCGCGCCATGTTTTCTTGGAGAGAAGCGCATGGTCATGTGACCAAGTATGTCATGTTCTGTGATGTGTAATTGCGGAAAAAATGTTTCCATGGCGCTTTTGCGACACATTTCAATATCGAAATGTCTGATATACTTCCTCATGAAAGCGTTGAAACCTTTTAGCGATATTTGAGTGCTTTTTTTAATTTCAGGTTTTTCCATCACCAGTTTTTATTGTACTATTTAGATTTTGCGCATTTTGAAAGGTAATGGAAATGCAGCTATAGTCACAAAAATAATAGTTTTTGTGCGTGCCACCACAACTTCCACATGTTTTTGATGCTGCGTTACACGCCTTTCAAACAATGTCATTTTTGTACAATCTTATTACAACACTTCATTCAAGGTTTGTGTTAGGGCAGTGGTTTCCAACCTTTTTTGGATCATGACCCCTTTTTGATTTCACTAATTGTGTGATTGTCATAAACTTTGTGGGACTATCTGTAGCCCAGCCCAGTAATGTAATTTAGTGTTTCCTTAAAACAGCTCACATTCCTGAATTTTGTCCGACAAATTATAAAGTTCTGTTGTAGATAAAAACAATTGTGAGAATTCTTCTTCAAAACTCATTGAAACAAAATGTGCAATCATATAATTTAGAATAGTAATAATAGTTATTTGAGTGCCAAGATTTTTTTATTTCATGCTCAATTTTCTCACGCCCCCTGTTATGAATCCCTGAGTTGAAGTAAGTTGAATGATATTCTGCTGGACAGCTCTCACCTGATCACATATTAGTGTTTAGGTATGAACAACTTGCTGCTACCTCATTGGTAATTGTACACCCAACAATAGAAACAGCATCCCTGGCCTTAATTAGAATCTAATTTTACCTGACCTTACAGTAATTTAATGATCTCACACCTGTATGTTCTGTCTTCCTTCTCCGCCTCCTTCAATACAGTGGTATGAAAAAGTTTGGGCACCCTTGTAAATGTTCATGATTTTCCTTTATAAATCATTGGTTGTTTGGATAACAAATTCCAGTTAAATTTATCATATAGGAGACAAACACAGTGATATTTGAGAAGTGAAATAAAGTTTATTCGATTTACAGAAAGTGTGCTAGAATTATTTAAACAGAATTAGGCATGTGCATAAGTTTAGGCACCACAAAAGAAAAAAAATACTTAATATTTTGTAGATCCTCCTTTTTCTGAAATAACAGCCTCCAAACGCTTCCTATAGCTTCCAATTAGGGTCTGGATTCTGGTGGGAGGTGTTTTGGACCATTCTTCTCTGCAGATCATCTCTAGTTCAGTCAGGTTTGATGGTTTCCGAGCATGGACCGCCCGTTTTAAAGCACACCATACATTTTCAATAATATTCAGGTCTGGGGACTGAGACGGCCATTCCAGGATGTTGTACTTGTTCCTCTGCATGAATGCCTTAGTAGATTTTGAGCAGTGTTTAGGATCATTGTCTTGTTGAAAGATCCAGCCCCGGCGCAACTTCAACTTTGTCACTGATTCCTGGACATTGTTCTCCAGAATCTGCTGATATTGAGAGGAATCCATGCGCCCCTCAACTTTAACAAGATTCCCAGTGCCTGCACTGGACACACAGCCCCACAGCATGATGGAACCACCACCAAACTTTACTGTAGGTAGCAAGTGCTTTTCTTGGAATGCTGTGTTCTTTTTCCGCCATGCATAACGCCCCTGGTTATGCCCAAATAACTCTATTTTAGTTTCATCAGTCCACAGCACCTTGTTCCAAAATGAAGCTGGCTTGTCCAAATGTGCTTTAGCATACCTCAAGCGACCCCGTTTGTGGCGTGTGCAGAGAAAAGGCTTTTTCCGCATTACTCTTCCATACAGCATCTCCTTGTGTAAAGTGCGCTGAATAGTGGAACGATGCACAGTGACACCATCTGCAGCAAGCTGATGTTGTAGGTCTTTGGAGCTGGTCTGCGGGTTGACTGTGACTGTTCTCACCATCCTGCGCCGCTGCCTTTCGGAGATCTTTCTTGGTCTTCCACTTCGGGCCTTAACTAGAACTGTGCCTGTGGTCTTCCAATTCCTCACAATGTTCCTCACAGTTGAAACTGAAAGCTTAAATCGCTGGGATAGCTTTTTGTATCCCTCCCCTAAACCATGATGTTGAATAATCTTTGTTTTCAGGTCATTTGAGAGGTGTTTTGAGGCTCCCATGTTGCCACTAATCAGAGAAGATGCAAAGAGGAAACACCTAGAATTTTCCTACTTAAATACCCTGACTCATGATTGGATTCACCTGTGTATGGAGATCAAGGATCACTGAGGTTACCAAAACAATTTTGAGTTCCAATAATTAGTGCTAAGAGTATTAAAATCAATAAGATGCAAGGGTGCCTACATTTATGCACATACCTAATTTTGTTTAAATAATTCTAGCACACTTTCTGTAAATCGAATAAACTTTATTTCACTTCTCAAATATCACTGTGTTTGTTTCCTATATGATAAATTTAACTGGAATTTGTTATCCAAACAACCAATTATTTATTAAGGAAAATCATGAACATTTACAAGGGTGCCCAAACTTTTTCATACCACTGTAGATGTAAAAACCATGAGGTTTCTATTCTTTCCCATGTGGATGTGAGAGAGTATGTATTTCTACCTGTCTCTCCATGCCTGCATGGCACACTTTCAAAGGTCCGATGGGAAGTTCATCCAACTCAAAACCTTCACTTCTCAGCCCTCCCCCGTCACTTCTGGTGTTCCGCAGGGCTCTGTCTTGGGTCCGCTTTCCCTTTATCATTTATCTCCTTCCACTCTGCAATATCTTCAGAAAATTCGGCAGTCATTTTCATTGCTTTGCGGATGACACCCAGCTCTAAACTAGACTCTACTCTCTCCCCTCCTCCCTTACTCACTGCCTTACCGAAATTAAAGACTAGTTCACCTCCATCTTCCTCAAACTTAATTGCAATAAAACAGAACTTCTCATCATTGGCTTTAAATACATCCTTTCCAAAGCTAACTCTTTCTCCCTCACCATTGACAGCTCCACCGTGTCCCCCCTCAGGTCAAGAGTCTGGGTGTCATCCTCGACAGTTCCCTATCATTTCACTCCCACATCAATGACCAAACCCAGTCTGCATACTTCCATCTACGCAACATCAACTGTCTCCGCCCCTCTCTCACCCCTCACTCCACTGCCATCCTGGTTCACAGCCTTGTCACTTCCTGGATCGATTTTTGCAACTCACTCCTTTTTGGTGTCCCTCACAAATCCCTCCATAAGCTCCAACTGGTCCAGAACTCTGCAGCCCATATCATCACCGGAAACCCCCTCCTCTGACCACATCTCCCCTGTCCTTCAGCAGCTCCACTGCCCATGAAGTTCAGAATCAAGTTCAGAATCCTCGTGTACACTTTCAAGGCCAAAGGAGAAAGGACAAAAAAAAAAAACATCACATAGATGTCCCAGCCATAGAATGGGTTAAAGACTTTCAGATTCTGTGCTGGGATATGTGTGCACAGAAGACAAACCCATGGATTGAATCTAAAGTCTGATGCAATTGACAGTTTGAATTCACTATAGCCACAAGTGGGTAGTGTTGCACTCATTTAGGCAGCACACACACAAAAACAGACTGACTTTCCTGCTAATTATTTTAGAGCTATATTATCTGTGATATCAGATAAAGCCAGATCCTGCACATGAAGGATCAAGTCCTAGGGCCAGGACAGTAAAATCTTCCTTTTTTTCTCTTCAACCAATTTTCAACCAAGATATTAGTAACTGCACCATAGGTCAAGAAAGTTTTGGATTGATTTCTACAGTATATTTGTAATATTTGTAGCTTATTCTTCAGTATATTGTGCTGTTGCTTATCCATGCTTTAATTTTTGTTCAGTACATTTCATTTTGAGCTTTTTCAGCCACCAGGCAGCTAAACAGCACCCACCAATGCTGAGTAATACATTTGGGTATGTGGAGGTTATGTCATTATGTAAATCAATATTCATTCACATTGATGTTTACATAAACGAAAATGTATATAAACAGACACCTGTCTGCAATATACTCCACTTCTGGGCACATCCTTCCCCTGTGTTTAATTACTGTATGGATAATATTATTTATTAATTGTGAGTAATTTGCAGCTGACTGTCTCCCGTCCTTTTTCTGTGATCAAGGAGGCGTGACGAATGTAATACCTTTAAAGTGGAGATCACATTACATCATAACTGACAACAATGAAAGGTTTTCACATTCACCTGGATCAACTTTCCACTGTACAAAGGAGCAGCAGGTGTATCTATTTACAATTGCTTCATTTACCACCTGTACACACCCGCCTAATGTGTTTGTGTTGTTTTACCAGCTGCATTACTTTTGTCTCTTTAATCCACATCCAACTTTTAAATGCAAAAACTGCAATCTGCACCATCAGACAATGTCATAAATTTGTCAAAGAAGATAAATCATAAAGTAGTTTACATTATTCCTGGAGATCACATATTTCCCAGGTTATAAATACATGCCAGAATATCAGTCGCTTTCAACAAAATATACAATTTTCCTCGATATAAGTCGCTTTTGGGTATACGTTATATGCCTTAATGCTAACCTGCTTTGATTTGTCATGGTTTGTAGTCAGACTGTGCATTTCGAAGCTACAAACTGGTAAGAAAACCCCTTCAGTATAAGAGCTGCTGGTTTATAATGCACTGCACCTCAATAGAAAATGAAAAAAAATGACTTTAGAACTGACAAAAGAAATTTAAAACTATTCTGTAAAACTGTTGCAGAGTTTCCGCTTGTAAATCAAACAAAAACAAACTCTTTGGCACTGTTGCCAGCTTTCACATTAACAAAATATGAATTAAATTATTACATAGTGTCCACATTTGAATCAAGCAAAATATCAATCCATCTATAAGGCACTGTCTCCCCCTGGTGGCAAATCTACAGGCCACGCTTCAAAGCAATTGCTTTATTTATATTGTATTTCATTCATTTATCATGTTAATCATGTAATCCTTGCAACCCCCGTGGAGGTGTATAAAGGGAAACAGATATTGTAAACGCTTGCTCTTGTTTTTATTGATGTTAAAATTTGGCATATTTTAGCGTGTCTGTCAACCAGCAGCATGTAAAGGCCTGTTGTAGGTCTGCTTTAATGAGTCTGCCAAGTTGCCAAAACTGCCTAAAGGTGATTTCTTAACTGGGAAGAGCGATTCAACTAGCTTTGTCATGAAGATGACTTTGCAACTTGGCCCTTTTCTTTTCACTTTTACTTTTTCTAAGCTTTGACGCTAACCCCGCACAAATACTAGCTATGGTTTCCATTACAGATTTTCGCAAAATAAAAGCGATATTTCTAAATGTCGACAAAGTATAATTGCACTTTGAACGTGTTTCCATTGAACTTTGTTTTAGGCAGGAGCCTTGTAACTCCCGTGAAATCTCATCCCGCAAGACTTCGTTGCAGGAAGACGGACGCTCCAAACCTCCTTATAATGTTCCGATTTCCTTTGTTGTTTCACGTCGAGCAGTAATGATTTTAAAGTATAATTCTAAGAAATGTCCTGATCTCCTCTTCTGTTCATGTTTTTTCGGAAAGCAGTGGTCATGTGACCAGGTATCTCACATCATGTGACCAGCTACATCACGCTCTGTAATGTGTATTTGCGGAAAAAGTGTTTCCATGGCGCTTTTGCAATACATTTCAATATTGAAATGTTTGAAATACCTCCTCACGAAAGCGTCAAAACTGTTTAGCTATATTTGAGTGCTTTTTCAAAATTCAGGTGTTTCCGTTACCAGTATTTATTGCGATGAGATCATTTTGCGCATTTCCAAGGGTAATGGAAACCCAGCTAATACTGAGCACCTATCAGTTTCTTTAGTTTACTTTAAAGTAAATTATACTAAGTAACTATAACAATGTTTCTTGTGTTTTTCTGTTGAAACATCTGCTTTGTCCATTCAGTGAGCGTCGCCTCCATTCAGATGAAGCCACCAACCCTGATTCAAACCTATAACTACAATAAAAGGGCAGAAGGGTAATTAGCCACCTTGGTACAATGTGACTAATTACCCACATCTGAATCACTCCCAAAACCGCCCTCCTCTGTCTATCACCATCCCATCCATTCATCCATCCATCCATTTCTGACCCACCTTTAGGGTCATGGGGTATCACCATCCTACTCTACAAAAAAAATCTTTAAAGATTCTACAATTCAGTTAAAATCACTTAAATCGTTAATTATTCATCTTATCCTAGACTTTGATCCATTTGTTCAAAAAATATTGCACACATTTTTTGTTTCAACATTACATTTAGGTCAGAATCTGTCACATGTTTCCAAATCACTTGGAGTTTGCAAACCTTTTCAGAAAGGACAAAAGTCAAAATTTGTATTAAAATGTTCACCACTTATGCACATTGTTAATGATAATAGTAAGTAAGTAAGTAATCTTTATTTATTGAGCGCTTTTCACAGGTAAAAACCACAAAGTGCTTTACAAAAACGGGACGGGGACGAGCAAAGAGGGGGAAATGATATCCAGACGCTGGGGGGTGCAGTGTGCAGCCAGTGGGTGCTGCTCCACACTTCTATGAGCTGGAAGGGAGGGGGGCAGGTAGAGGGCCAGTGAAAACTAAAGCAGAGAAGGCGTGGGCTCGATAAAGTCAGATCTTATGGTTCAGGGCCAAGAGTTCAGCTGGCAGTTGGGGATAGGAATGGGGGAGGGTGGGGACAGAGAGTCAGATCTGTAAACATCCTGGTGAGATCAGATACAACCTTGAGCTGGTGTGTTGGGGGAGGCCATTTGGTGAGAATGAGGCTAACATTTTTTCTTGTAGCCTTGGAGTCCTGGTGACAGTAATCCAATATTGTGGGATCAAACATCAATTGGCCGAGACATCCTCTCCATTCATGTTAGTCTGAGAGTTCAGTGCCCTGTCCAAACCTTCAGTGATAAGCGGCAGTCTTCCCAAAACAGCTACCAATGTAATACTGATTTTACGATAGATCAGATAGCCGCCAGCTCCAATTAGCAGCATCCTTGCTACCATGATTACAATCATGTAGATATCCTTGACGTCCTCAACAGAGAGTAAAGCCAAGCACATGACCTTCTACTGGTCCTGGGAATCCATCACGTCTCCAGCTGGAAACGTTCCATCAGGGCACGCAGGCTCACCTCGGCCTGGTCTTTTCAATGAAAAAAATTGATAAATGGCACTAAGTGACCAATTCCATAGTTTCGGTTTTGGATGAATACGTAGAGAGTCTCCTAATAGCACAGACAGCAGACATAACAAGCAGGCAGCAAGGTCAGATAGGGAGGAGAGCGGGAGAAGAAAAATGTGACCGCCTTCACGAGAAGCAGAAGAGAAGGCCTTGAACCTTGCCGCGTCGGGATTGTAATAGCTTCTTTGCTTTCTCTACTTTAATGTGAGCGTATCTCATTTCCTTCTTCTGTTTCTGCTTTGGGTGTCTTACTTCTGCTACTTGTAATCAAGGTTTTTTTTTTTTCCCACATCTGTCAGTGTCTCTGACAGGCAGTATTGTTACCAAATAAGTTCAATCACAGTACAGTAGTAAAAAAGGCACTCAACAATAGATCTATTATGCTATCGGACATAAGTAGCCGTAGCATCATTTTTAATTTGGGGACATGTTCTGACTGTGCAGGAATGTGTTGAGCTGAGTTTTATGTGATTCCTTTATAATGCCTCTTGGGTTTAGTTTTTTTTTTTTTTTTTTTTTTTTTGCTCTGTGATGCTCTTTCATGTGTCACAGCTGGTTGGAGTCATTAAACGCAACATCTGATTTGTATGGACAGAACCATGTGCATGCTTTTAGCAAAGAAACCTGTGTGGACTCGATCAGGCAGAATAGAAGAGGACTCAAAAACACACAAAGTGACAAAAGAACAAGAAACGCAGCAGAAATGCACACAAAAAGACTCAATAGTACAGAATAGTATATGCAAAACAGCAAACATATGTAAAACATATCAGAAACACACAAACCAACAGGAAAAACATACACAATCATTTCTTCTTTCCTGTAATAATGCTCACATTGGTCATTATTTTAAATATTGATATAAATGTTCATAATGTGGCGCTCAGATCAATCACGTTTTTATGTCCCTCACTGTGATAAAAGCTGCTCATGTCTGACGTAGAACTATGAGATGAGATTTAGTTTTCCAGTGATTTTTAACTGGAGTTCCAGTTTTATTTAACCCAGGATTAGCCAATCAAAAAATAAGAGGAAAAAAAAAAAAAAAAACCTTTCGTGAAGATTGCCATAAATCCTGACAGGACTATAAACACAACACTGTTGTGCACACATGGGTGCTTTATGTTGTTGTATGGAGTTTTTTGGCAACCTTGGGGTCGGGACCCCATGTGAATTAAGATGGGGCCGCCTTAAATGTCTAGTAATTGGTATAAAAAATAAAAAAAAAATAATAATAATAACTTAAGTAAAAACTGATTCAAATTCTATTTTTATAGAAATGTTTTGATTTATTATTACAAATACACATCACACACAGTAAATATCAAATAAATGTATCCTATGTTTAATTTTTCTCAAATAGAAATCAAGGTCAAATAAAATGCAGTGTAAAATTATCTGAGGTGGTGCACGTCACATTGTGCACTAATCCTGGCTCCTCTAACACACTTTAACAATTATGATGGAAAAACTGATTATAATAATAAAAATTAAAAAAATGTTGGGGTCACCAGACATTTATGATTTCAAAATGTGGTCACGACCCAAAAAAGGTCGGGAACTAATGTAATGTAAAGTTAAAGGTTAAATTACGATTTTCATTATTTTACACCTTAAATATTGTTATTTTTTCAGTTATGACTAAATAAAATGACATTCCAATAGTTCTAAAAAAAAAATTAAAAAAAAAATTAATTAATAATAATAATAATAATAATAATAATAATAATAATAATAATAATAATAATAATAATTGAAATAAGGCATTTCAATAAACTAGAATTTTAAAGACATGATTCTTTGTTTGGAAGTTGATTTAACTATGTTACCTGCTGCCTTATGTTTGTTAATAATTTAAAGATATTCACAGTAATAAATAAATAGAAGCTTTAAACGTGCGTACCTTCCTAAAGCTGACGCACACAGGCAGTGGTTGTGTGTACAGCAGATAACGGGACGTGAACGCATCACGGCTCGGCACGAGGGTCAACATTGAGCGTTTGATCACGTTTGTTTTGTTTTGTTCTGCATGTCTGCGTCCGTTCTGTTCATAACAGTTTAAAGGAGGAAGGAAGGAAAGGGATGCCAGATATAATCTCTGAGATTGTTTAATCTGCACTAAACACGCAGAGAGCCGAGCCGGCACCAGACCGGAAACTCTTCAATGCGCCTTCAAAATAATGCTTGGACCGTGGTTTCATAGTGTAGTTCTAAATTCGTAACGTTTAATATATATATATATATTTGTTTTTATTAGACATTTTTACACAAAACAAACAACAAACAAGGATATAACAATAAGGATAACAGACAGGGTCAGCACAGATTCAACATGCATTAGTTCCTGAGTTTGATCATTTTAAAAGTGTAAATTCGTAATGTTTAACGTGAAAATTATTCCTTAGGTCCAAAAGTTTTAAAACAAGTTTTCTCATCTAACATGTATAACGTAATTTCATTTTTTTATTTGATGTTTATGATGATGATGATGATTAATAATAATAATAATAATTATAATACATTTTATTTCAAAGAGCTTTTCTAGAAACCCAAAGACGTGTAGATTAAAATATCAACAGCAAATGCAGTGATGAAAACAAAAAATATATATAAATCAGAAGATTGTGTATTAATCCAATTTGCATATTGTGATATTACGCCATTGATTTTGGCTAAACCACAGTTTATTTATCTTTAAATAACTTCATACCTGCACGTTTAGCTACATTATTCACAAAATAACGGAGATAAGCAAAGGAAAAAACTTTTTTTTTTTTTAAATTACACCTCATGCCTATTATTATTATTATTATTATTATTATTATTATTATTATTATTATTATTATTATTATTATTATTATTATTATTATTATTGTTTAGGCCATAGTTTTTCAACCTTGGGGTTGTGGCCCCATGTGGGGTCGCCTGAAATGTCGAGTAATAAGAACATTTTTTCAAAACTGACTGATTAAAACTGTTTTATATTTTTATTTTTCATTTTAAATGTGTTTATTTATTATTGGGCAATTTAAAAAGACAATAGCCCTTCAATAATAAATAGAGTGAAATTATAATAGTATGAAAAATTTAAAATATAAAAACAATTATAGAATATATACAAAATAATACAAACATACAATGATGATGATGTACGTACAAAACAATAGTTATTTCTCAGGGCAGGAACACCTCGTAGGGACACTTAAAACCCTTTAGAATATGCTTTGAAGCTTTTCTTATGAGAGATTTTGGAGCGTTACGTCAGTCACCTCTGAGGAACACTGGCAGTTGACAGTCAAAACATTTCAGGAGATAAAACATTTCCGAAAAAAAAAAAACCTCTGCTGTAACTGTTAGCTTTATTTTGAAAAGCGTGGCCGGATAGTGGGTATGACGCTCGGTGTGCCTTGACGCTGTACCTGTCAAACTACGCTTGTCAGTGCTGAAATACCGGCTGTCTCAGGCTGTCCGCTCCTCGCGCTCTCTCGGTGCCTTTGCTTTTCCCGCTACACGCAGCTTTAACGTCTCCCGGTGTGTGCGTGACGCGGCCGTGCGTGACCTTGCGTTGGAGGACTTTCTGCGGATGGAACGGAGCGGCTGAATGAGTTGAGACCCCCGCGGCAGCCCGTTATAATCCGAACGGCCGGTGACCTACATACTGCAGAGGTCCGTGAACGCGTCTCTGCTTCAGCTTTGTAACACACTAAAGTGACCTTCAGCTTTACTATGCTGCTCCTCAACTATGCACACACTGACATTAGAGAAGAAGAAGAAGAATAGCTGCTGCTGGGATTATAACACAATCTCCTCTTCTCTGCTGGTCAAACATTAACCTGAGGCTAAAGGAGCTCAATGCAGTACTAGATCTTTGGATTTTGCCACTGGGTCACAAAGCCTTCAGGACCAACCCAGGATTTTATGTCAGTATTTTGGAACCAACCTCGACTGGGATAATATGAGCAATAACTTAAAGCCATAACTCCTGTCCTAACTCTGCCTGCATGATGCGTCTAAAGTGTGGTCAGCCATTGCCTCTCCTGAGGCACAGCGATGTGCCCCCAAGGGTCATAGAAAACTTCATCTTGACCGGATACCGCTTCCCCAACTATAGCCTGAAGGAGTGCCTGATGTCGGCCTTCAGACCCACCAATGAAACAGGTAACTTCTGGAGCCACTTCCTGCCCGTCTTTATTTTCTTTTACCATTTCGTGGAGGTGTTCAGCTGGGAAGGTGCGCCCAGTGGTGAGGCCCCGTTCTTCTACCCTCTATGGAACTACTTTCTGGGAGTGTTCTGCCTGCTGATGGCCAGCAGCCTGGCCCACCTGCTCAATTCAATGTCTCTGGTCGTGAGAGAAGTTTGCTTCTTTGTGGATTACGGAACAATCAGCTCGTATACGGTGGGTTCGTCCCTGGCCTACTACTACTACATCCATCCCCGAGCAGGGATTGTGGATACAGGCACATTGAACAGCTCCGTAATGGGTGTGACCCATGACCACGCAGGGTTACAGACCCCATCCTATGCTATCCCAGATTTCATTGTGTTCTTTGAGAGCTTCTACATCCCCTGTGCATGTGTAGTAGCAATCATCTGTGTCTTATCATGTTGTAACACTCGTCAGCGATGGAGGCGTCACCGATACATTATCCGCACACTCGTGTTCCTCCTCCCGTTCCTTGTCTCCTCCACGCCAATCTTCCACCGCCTCCTCAGTAGATCGCCGTACTCCAACACGTCCTCCTCTTTCACCGCGTCCAGCTCCATGCCCGTCTACTTCTACCGTCACTGCCTGTGGCTGGTGGTGTCGGCCATCTTTAACATCAGCAAGTTCCCAGAGCGGCTGGCACCGGGTCGCTTCGACATCTGGGGCCACAGCCACCAATGGTTCCACTGCTGCACGTTTCTGTCCATCCTCGACGAGCTTCACATGATCAAGGCCGAAGTCCAAGCCATCCTCCTCAGCCCGACCCTGCTGCTGCCCCCCGCCACGCCCCCTTCCGCCTTACCCGCACCGACCATTGCCGCCACCTATGGAGTCATGCTCCTGCTTCAAACCACCATCGTGTCCATCATCATGTGGTTCTCCTGGCAAGCTAACCATATCCATGGACCGCAGACGGACCAGCTGAAGAAAGCGCACCCTAAAACAACCTGAAGTATCCCTGACCCCTCCGATGTTCTTCAGCTAGACTTTTTTTTTTTTTGACTGAAATCAAGTTTTGCACATGAACCTGAGAGCCATTCTAAGAAGAAAATGCAAAGACGTGGATATGTCTCAAACCCATCATTTCAAAATCAGAAATCAGAGTTGGCGTGATTAAAGAATTATAACCTGTGTTGTTGGACGTTGCCAGTTCTTTTCCGAGTTGTTCCGGCATGTTTTCAAAGGATGTTCGGAATGTGAGAGTGATAACTACCTCCATGTGGTTTAAACTTGAGGAAAGGCGTTACTACCTTCAAGAACTCTTTTTTGTTTTGAACACTTAGAAATCCTTTTTTCTGATGAATCGTCTGCTGTTGGATCTCTTTTTCTCTGTTGCACTTCCTCCTATAGTGACCTTTAACAATACCGTCTGCATATCTCAACCTGTGGCATCAGCTCAACACATTGTTACTCACTCACACAATGTCATTTCCTATCTTTGAACGAGACCCAATGGAAAGGAAGTTGGAGGCGGCCTTGGACATGGCAACTACAATGACCAGGAACTACTTCTATCACATCTTTGAAATCCTTCTGTTGACTTTCGGTGTTTGAACACTGTTTCATCCATGAGACATTTTAAAGTCACCTTAAAAATTAAGTGTTATGAAGAAAATCAGAGAGTAAATACATATTCCATTTCAAGCATACGGAGATTTCCTGTGTTTTGATGACACAGTTTTACAGTTTTTTCCAAATCTACGAAACTGATTAATTAAATACATCCATCCATCCATCTTCTCCCGCTTAGCCGTTTCCGGGTCGCGGGGGCAGCATCCTCAGTAGGGAGGCCCAGACTTCCCTCTCCCAAGCCACTTCCTCCAGCTCTTCCGGGGGGACCCCGAGACGTTCCCAGGCCAGCCGAGAGACATAGTCTCTCCAGCGTGTCCTGGGTCTTCCCCGGGGCCTCCTTCCGGAGGGACGTGCCCTGAACGCCTCACTAGGGAGGCGTTCAGGGGGCATCCTAAATAGGTGCCCAAGCCACCTCATCTGGCTCTTCTCGATGCGGAGGAGCAGCGACTGTACTTTGAGCCCCTCCCGAATGACTGAGCTTCTCACCCTAATTAAATACATAATTATTAATTTTGTCTTAGGGTGTCCCGATACAACTTTTTAACTTCAGATACAATACCAATATTGTAACCTTGAGTATCGGCCAGTATGATATCAGCAAGAATTGTATCACTATTGTGTGGAGTGTTAGGAAAGGCTTGAGAACAATAGTCATCAACAGCAGGTGTGAGAAAAACTGACTCACTTAATTAATTACCAATGGGTTACATACCAGTACATGTTTCCTGCCTGTATTGATGCTCAAATGTGATAACTGTTGCCCACCTCTGGCAATATGTGCTTTTATTGTGAAAGGCTATAAGGAGACATTGCTGATGATACACAGAAATGTCCTTTGTAGAACCTAACGATGCCTTTCTTTTCTGAATTCTATCAATAGGCCCCACGTGAAGTTACACAAATAATCCGAGAGTAGCAGCGCTGGCAATAAGAGCTTCAAAGGAAATTGATCAAGGCAATGTGTTTAAAAGCCTGCAAAGGCCAGGAAATGGTCAAACCAAGCATTTCAGTCATGTTCATGTCTGTCTGTGCTACAGTATGTACGCAAAGCTTTGCATTAGATCATGTGCACAATTCCCAGGTGTGGAAATGTGTGTTATTTCCTGTCTGATGTACTTATTTTATAGCTGTGGGGGTTTCCTGTGAGGTCTTGTGCTTCGATGGGCCTAATCTCTGAGGTCATTCGCACATGTGACTGTCAGCGTGTGGTTGAAAAGGGAAGTGAAACTTATAGACATGAACATGTTCGAAATCACGCACAAACTTGTTTGGATGAGCTCGTTTTAGTAATGGTTTCACGTGCAAGTCAAACGTGACAGAATGAGTGTGTGTGCGTGTGTGCATGTGTGTATACATGCACACACACATCCATTAGATTCACCCAAAACAATATATGACATAAACATACTTATGACAAGATCAACTACAAACTGGAATGAACCGCATTAGAAGTGAAACATACTCCAATTTGGTTTACTACAGCACAGTTACACTTTACTAGTGAAGCTAAATAATTATTAATATTACTAGTAGACCGAAGATGTTTACTTATGATACTAGTAAGTTTTATATGCTAATAAAGGGGCAGGGAAAGCAAATTCAGGCTTGCCATTGACTTTTGATAATGTTACAACCAATCAGGGTGCTTCAAATGGTTATAATCCCTCCTACTTTATTTGCATTTAGTCCAGTGTTTTCAACCTTGCGGTCAGGACCCCATGTAGGGTCGCCTGAAATATCTACTAATTGGTAAAAAAAAAAAAAAAAAAAAAAACACACACCAAGAAAAATAGGTAAAAACTGATTAAAATAATAAAAAAATAATAATTTTGAATTATTATTTTTCAAATACTTATTTCACACAATAAATATCAAATAACTGTATCCTATACTTGCACTTTCTCAAATATAAATCTATTTGAAATAAAATGCAGTATAAAATTATCTGAGGGGGCACACTTGTTACTTTGTGCACTAACCCCGGCTACTCTGTATTTGTAGCACATTTATTTAATAAACGTGACCAAAAGCTAATTCTAGAAGAAGAAAGAGTCCCTTGGGTCGTCGGACATTTGTGATGTCAAAAGGTTGAGCACCACTGCATTAAGTCGTAAGACTAGTAGACTTCAAATTGTTCCTTGTAAAAACTCAAAGCTTTACAAGTACCACTAGTACGAACACAAAACTGTCTACGAGTAGACAGTTTGTCTTTTCTAGTATGGCATAGTAACACATTTTTTGTTTACTAGTTCTACTAGTAGACTCCAAATATGTAGTAGTACTAAAACACAGTTTTTAGTCTACTAGTAGTACTAGTAAAGCCAAGAGATTCTCCAGTAGTACTAGTACGTAAGTGAAGTAGGAGGGATTATAAGCAAATCCAGCTCCCTGATTGGTTGGAATATTTTTGAAAGCTAATAGGAAGCCAGAATTAACTTTTTCACCCTCCATTAAAAATTTTATTTTTTTAGTATATACTGGTAATATTTACTAGTCGTACTAGTGGCACATTTTGCTTCACTAGTAATGTGTATCTCACTCTAGTAAACCATATTTGAGCACTAGTAGAGCTTTACTATGGTTGATTTCTACTGATATCAAACTTATTCTCTAGTGGTTTTCCATACACATGATCACAATCTTCCTGCTTTATTGATTATTAACTGACTTTTATTGTTTAATGGAGTCCTTCAGTATCCGCACAATGATTTGCACATTAGACTGAAGCAGACCACATGCTGTTACGCTGCACTGATGATGTGTTGTTGCAATAGTAATCCTATTGCAATCCTAATTCTATCCTATTCCTTCGGAATATTCCTCCTCAGAATCAGCCTGGGACTGTGTTTTTTTACCATGAATCGGGTTCTGGAAGTTGGAGATGATTCACCTGATTAGGACGATTAACTGATGTTACTACCTTGGATTGTGGTTGGAAGGATGTGAGCGTCTGCACTGGGAGGCATTGCTGTGTCAATATGTGAATGTTAGACTGAAGAGGAGGATGATGATGATGATGTAACTGTAGTCTGTTTGATTTGATAGCACTGATGATACAGATCATTTAAATCTAATTTATTAAACAGCGCACAACTGAACTAACTGATGCCTCTGTCATACTTCTTTCACACACAAACAAATCCTTGATCTATCCTAAAGGTCTTTATTAGGGCTGGGCAATACACTAAGCTCATGATTCAATATGATATGTTGTAATATACAATCAGGATTTTTGGGCCGATGGCCGATCACCAATCAGAGTTTAAAAAAAAAAACAAAAAAAACGATCACTGATCTGATTATATGAATTCAGGTTGGGGTTTTTTTTTGGTACCGATCGAATACCTTTGCTACTACCTGATACACATTCACGGAAAATCAAACAGTACCATGTTTCGGGACCTAAACGTAGCCTTGTGAGTGTGAGGGAGTGGAAGAGTTCAAAAATGTCCGTGCAGGACCTGAACATAACATTTGTTGTGTCATTCACGTCTATAGACATTATTTGGTTTTGTAACATGGAGTGCCATTCACGTCTATAGACGTGAATTGTGTTTTTTGGCTGGGGTTGCTAGGAGACAGCGTGACGAAGCTCTCCTGTGAATGTCTAACTTGTACCACGATGTAGATGACATGTAGGTGGCAGCAGCGGAGCAGAGGGAAAGAGTTTACAAGACAGAAAGTGGTGCTACAAGAGTTGATGCTGAAGCTCCCAGCAGTTCACAACAGCGCACACTCGACCAGAGCATGTGTGGAACTAAGTGGACTATTGAGAGTGTTGCGATTGTGAGAGAAAACGATCAAAAAATGGGGCAAGCGCTGACACTCGGCATGCCCGGGAGGAGGAGGAACTTGTGTGAGTAGAGAATGACGGGGGGAGAGGCTTGGAGGACGGCCAAAATACAGTAAGGAAACAATCAATTCTGACCCAGATAGTAAAATAATAATTTTGCCATCAAAAGCCCGGTCTCAGTGTTGTTTTTGTAGTTTTATAGAAGGAAACCAATGTTGAGGTGTCACTACAGCAAAAAAAAAAAAAAATTGCTTCAAAGTCACTAATAGGTTTTTTCAGAAAAAGCAGTTTTTCTCAGCTTTTTGTCACAAACTGGCAATTTGTGAGAAACTTGCCTCTATTCAACTGTGGATTACGGAAGAACGAAACACGCTAGAAACAAGGTTTTTTTTTCTGATGAAAGTAGAGAGTATGATCTTTCAGAAGCTGGTTTCATATTTCAGATGTCATAGGACAAAATATTCTGTGGGTCTTGAAAAATCAGTGCAAATCATCTAAAACGCCTGGCAGTGAATGAGTTAACTGCGAATAAATGCACTGGTTCGGAGTGAGGGAGCACGTGACCAGAACAGATCCATTATAAGCTGTATGCCGTGTGCGGCGTGATTGGCAAAATGAACGTTGCAGCTGTTGAATTAAACCAGAGTCCCATGCTATAGTCAATGACTGCTGTGAAACAACTACAAGAGAGTTGGAGATGAGGCTGTGGAGGTAGACCACTCTGGAACTACATGAAGCCTCCCATTAGCATTAGCATTAGCCTTAGGAACAAACACATACAGTATTTACTAACTGTGGCATCGCAAAACCCGCTGTTGCTTTTAGTCCGTATTCACAGGTGCACAGCGGAGGTGGCGCACGCGCACACTTCTGTGTCCATCATCAGAAGTCTCTGGTATGAAAGCGCGTCGCTCCGCTTTTTTAACATGCTTGGGCTGATTAAACAAAACAAGCGTGCAGACGCTGCCCCGGCTTTCAGAGCCGGTAAACTGGGGAAGAAGTCCGGCGCTCAGCCACTTCACTCCAACCGAGAGACATTTTTGCCGTTCGCTCATAGGTTTTCACCTTTGTGCACAAATGCGTGAGTGAAATAAAGCCGTGTCACATCTCTTCGGTGTAAACGAGATGGATAAAACAATGCAATGGCAGCATCTACAGAATGTTTCATCACGACAATGACGTCATTGATTGGATCGGCGAATTAAGACATTACAGCCGATCACATTAATTGCATAAAATGCTAAATATCGGCCAATCCGATATAACCGATCAGATTGGTGTAAAGCCTAGTAATGAGGTTGTTTTTAGGTAGAAAGCCACATTTTTAGTCCCTCACCTAAGCAACGCAAACCATTTAAATCTGCAACTTTCAAAGTGAAATACATCTTTCTGTAAGAACAAAATCTATTTGGTGAAGCTTTTATCTACGTTTATTTACCGGTATTTATTTATTGTTCTATTGATGCTAATTTCTATGCCAAGGCCTGTTTTCAGTTCACTGTGCATCTATTACCTCAGGTTAATAGAATTATAAGAATGGAGCTAAAATCATTGCGAAACCTCACAAACACACAAATGGATGCACTTGTTGTAGAATTAAAAAAAACGTACCTATCAGACAAATGCAGCATGTTTTACACAAAGTTTTATAAAGACACGTCTTCAGTTACAAAAACAGTTCAAAAAGTCACATGATTTTCTGCCTTGTGGACCTTCAAACAAATTTAGTCTTCAAAGACGTTTTTTTGTAATTGAAGATGTTTCTTTGCACGTGTGGAACAATGTGTATTTGATTGGTATGTTTCTTATTTGCTGAAGAAAATGCATTAGTTTGTGAATGGGCGGCAGTATCTCAGTCTGTGGAGACATGGGTTGGAAACCGGAGGGTGGCCGGTTCAAGTCCCAATGCGGACCAAAATACGGATGTTGTTCTGTCGAGGTGCCGTTGAGCAAGGCACCAAACCCCAACACTGCTCTGGTGCGCTCCCTTTATTGTAAAAGCAGCCCCACTCTGACATCTCTCCATTAATGCATGTCCACAGGTCCTGTTTGTGCATGTGTGTGATTTGGGCCTTTGTGTGTGAGAAGCATGTCCCTAAAAATAACAGAGTGCAATGTAATTTCCCTTCAAGGATTAATAAAGTAATTTAAAAAAAATTTTAAAAAAAGTTGCTGCAAACCACACTGAGTTTGTTTGTGAATCACTGAGTTTGTTTGTGAATCACTGAGTGTGAGTAAAATATGTTTTGTCTTTTTGTGTGTGTGAGGTGTTCTCTATGGAGGATTTTGTTGCATTGTTAGATCATCACGTTGATCTTTTTAAAGGATTTGTTTGTGTGTCATGAGAACCTCCACACAACCTCCACCCTGCTCGGAGTAAATTTGTTTATTCCTTTTAAACCTTTTTGAATAATTCAAATGAGCTTTCCAGTCTTACCAGCACTTCTTTCCTGTGATAGTGAGCGCTGCGGGTGCACGGCAGGGTCATGCATGCACATGCTTCACTCCTCCTCCTCCCCAACCTCTGGCTTTTTCCATCCCTCCGTCTCTTCTTACCGTGACGCCCGAAACACAAACAAGCAGCCAGAGAAACTTGCCCATTTGATATCAATGGATCTGTGACAGTGAACACTGGGCAGTATGCGTCAAATGCAGACATATAAGAGATGTTTGTGAAACAGTCAAATAGTGACTCTACACTTTGGTTCATTCAGATCATCAATAACAAAAATAAATTTGTTCAAAGCCATTCTGACTTTACAGTCTTCACCAATGTTTTTATTAGTAGAGTGAATTTTTCTTTGTTGCATTTTGGAAATTTTTACAAATTGAAATCAATCAATCAATCAATCTTTAGGCTATTGCAGACATGATAACTGGTACTTATCAATCAACAAATATGATAAAACAGAAGAAAAATAACCACACACACGTTATTCATGCACATTTTACAGATAACTGCAGATTTTACATTGACAGATTAGCGTACAGTTGTTATACTGTAAGCCCTTGCTCTTTAGTTCTCTATAGACGGACTGAAATGTGACACTTTGTAAAAAATAACATGCGCCAAAAAAATATGCAAGGCAAGCCTGAGAATAGCTTATGTAGAAGTTGCCATTTTGTTTTATGACTTTGGACCTTGAACGCTGATAACTGGGCTGTAATGTTGCTGTGCCATATCCTTTCACGGGCTTACGAAATGCATCTACATCCAGTCATAATTGCGTTGTTTTATTTTTGGCACTTCTGTGTGCTGAAGAGTTTTTTTTTTTCCTAATCCCACACTGTGCCCCTCACTAAAGGAGCATAGTTTTGGACCTGCCTTTTCCCCCCCTCTTCTTACCTCCTGTTTTCCACTTCTCATCTAAGACATACGGGGCGCCGCTCTTGTGGTGACTCACAGTTGTCTCGCTCCTGTCATCCTATGTTATATGTGATTGTCTTTTCATGTTTCTTGGACAAGATGAAACTGAAATGTAATTTTGTTGCTCTGTAACATGTGCAATGACAAAGTTACAGCAGTTCGTGTACTATTTAAAAGAATAATAAAAATAATTAGAAATGTATGTTTTGAGTAAATTCTGATTTATTTTGTGGTTTTTTTTATTTTCTGTTCGGTTTTTGATTGTCAATGCTGTGTATTGTGTTTTTATCCATTTTTTTTCTTCTTTTTTTTTTAAATTAACAATTAAAAACACAAAAAAAATCAGACACATATTTACATGTGTACTATTAAAATATTTAACAAACTTCGTATGATCGGTTTACATTCAAATATCTCCTCCCAGGAGCTCTGTCATAAAAATTGCGAGTGACAGAAGTGACGTAGTCTATGTGCATGCATTGAAAGGATCCGAAGCGATCAGACCCGGGTGTAGACGCGTTTCGCGTATGCGTTAATAGGATACGAAACGATCAGGCCCATGAAAGGATTGGACACTGACAGTCATTCCCAGCTCCGACTACCGATGTAATTGGAGCGCTGCATGAGAAATGCAAGACTTCTTCATTTTCTTACTGGCATCAATCATCATTGCGATGACGGCGATGACTGGAGTATACAGTTATTAGCAACTATCATAATACTATATTACTATCAATATTTCAGTCGACATCCTCCTGAAGCGGACAAGTCTTCCAGTCTATATTAAGAGGCTTTGTTACCACTTCACAGCGTTAATAGCTATCCTATTAGCCTTGGGTCACCTGTATGTTGAGCTAGATAATGTAAGAGTTTGTTTTATTAAGGTCCCAATTAGCTGTGGTAACGCTCTTATAACTTAAGGAGGATATGAACAATATAATAAAACTTACCCAGCAGCGCAGGAACATGACTATTCCGGTATGTTTTAGCTTCGATAGTTGTAATGTCCCCTTCGTTGTTTATTTTATTTTGTTGAGTACATCCCTCCACAGTGTATTGTAACCCCTTTTGGCTGGATCTAGAGGATATTGTGCAGGTATTGCGCCAAAAAGAGTCACTAACACGCGCGGCTAGATTTCACCCAGCTATTACAGACGAGACCAACTCAGCAACATGGCGTACATCCCAAAAGTAAATAAGGGGGGCGGGGCTTTTGCGAATGGTCATTTGCTGGACTGTCATGGCGAATGCATGAGGGTTGGCAGCTACACGTCATCATTCTTTCTAAAGCAGCTGAAGTCCCAGAGTGATGCTGCATTAAGAGTGAAAGACATTTTTATGCAGGAAAATGAAATGATTTTAGTCCAGGGCTATGTGGGCTGAGTTTGTTCCTTAGTGTGCCGGACTGGAAAAGACCATCAACAATTTTGGCAACCTTGACACTTGTTGGGTGTGAAGCTGGGGCCTAAGCAAGCAACATAACCCTAAAACAAAACCCTACATTCATTTATCTACTGTTTTGTGCATGCCAACACGATTTATTCATATTTTTTGTGTTGCTTGGAATGAATCTCAAAATGAAATATTTCAATTGGAAGTTACTTCCTTAACCGTATCCCTAACCCTGAATTCAATTTTCTATTCAGTAATAATTAAGGTTCTGAAATGAAATCAATCAAAACCCTATTGACTGTCGTCATGAATAAAAACTAAACATTATTTTGAAAGTCATTGTGGGTATCCCAAAATAACTTCCAGTAACCTGATTTTAATAACTCACAATTGGCCACTCCAGTGATTACCCAATTTGGAGCACAACACAGTTATTGCATTTTTGTTCGAACATTTTTTGTCCTTTTTTCTACTGAACTTATGAGTTCATATCTTGAAGCTTTTCCTTGACACAATCTTTCCGTAGGCCCAAATCATACCAAAATTGACCCCAGCCCTCGAGCTTGATACTTCAATGCAGCGGTTCCCAAACAGGGGTACAGGAGCACATTGCAGGGGGTACTCGGAAAGATTTAACAATTAATTTCAAAACAATCGAGATATTTTCCGAGTTCCTTTTTAGGCTTTTTTTTTTTTTTAAAGTATTCTAGTTCTAATAATATGTTAGGGTTTCATTTATTCAGACAACTTTTTTCAGGAAATTTACTTTGACCTCCTGACATGTTACGACTGTCAACTGCCATTCTTCCTAAGAGGCGTCTGCTGATCATTTTGACGTGTCTAATGCTTGGACTCCGCATAATAATGTGGAATTATCAACAGTACTATTGCTCAATAAAATATTATATTTTTTTGTAATTAATTGAAACAGGATTATTCTATGCAATAATTAGCAACATATTACAAAGGAGACTGTATTTACTATTGAAGTAATCACATTAAAGTTGCAATGGTGTTTTTGTTTTTAGTTTTTCCATTTTAAATTACACTCATTGTTTTGAATTTGTAGATTTAGCCTTCGGGAACCCATGTTCGAGACGCAGTAGGGGTTTAGGAGCTGTTCCACAACTGACAAAGCATATAAAATAATGGAGCGGGTACTGATATGAAGAGGGGGTACAAATGGTTTGACAAAAATGCAAAGGGGGTACATGGGACAAAAAAGTTGGAATCCACTGCTTCCATAGCTTATCCAGTCCAAGTGCAACATAAATTATCAATAATAAGTGTTTGGCATCGATGCAAAAGAAGGTGTGGCCAATTCATACACGGAGTTTGTGGGGGGAGCATTCCCCTCCCGAGTGGTCAAAAGTTTTCCCAAATTCATTCAAAAATTTCTTTTTTTTAATAATATAGTTCTCTGCTGCTTTGATTCTAACATATTACTGTTAGTTTCATGTCACAGATACTAGTTGTGCCTCAGATGTGTAGTGTAAGTTTTCAGTGAAATGGTTCCAAACTTTTGAGACTTTAGGTTGGTTCTTCTTCAATTCTGATTTTATCATGAATTTACACCATTAAATGAAATTTTTGGAGTCAAGATTATCAATTGTTTTACTAATCTCTTTTGCGTTCTTGTATCTGTTACACACATTGTGGTTGGCGCAAATCCCCAGACGATCTATATATTTAATTCTATTTACTTTTGCACCCCCTGGCCAGAATCTCAAACTTGTGGCCTAACGGGTGTCTAAGGAGAAGATTGGGTTAGATGACTCAATGTGGTGAAAGTATCTTCTCCGTGCATTAACTGTGTCATGTATTTGGTTTCCGTATTAACGCTCTCAGTTTCGCAACCTCTTGTCTCCCTTCACCACCACAGAACAAGTGAACATATGAGTGCAGTGGCCATTAAGCAGAGGGTGGAGAATGGGTGAAGCTTCTGTGAAATATGTCATTGACATGAGATACATAAAAAAAATTACAGAACAATCAACCAAATGTGAAATTGACTGAAATAACAAAGTTAAAAGATCAGAAAAGTGTGTTCGCCCTCTCGTGGCTCAAACAAGCAGAGAGGAAAGGCTCAGTCCAGTGACCACAATCAAACTCTCTCTTCTTTCCGTTGTGTTTCCAAAGCTGTGTTGCAGATCAGATTAAGATTTAGAAGAGTGTCTTTGAGCTGTTTATAGCTCCTCACCCTCTGAAGAATCCTACAAAGTCTCTGCTCATATTTATGAGTTAGCTTCAAAAATGTATAAACAGTTTTTAAAAGAATTTCTGAACATACAGTAGATCATTACAAACTTTAACACCATAGATACAAATGCATCTTCTTTTAACATTTAACATAAATGTACTTTGTTCAAAAAAATAAGCCCCTCTTAAATTATACTTTTCCTTCTCTTTGTTTAAAAAGTGATGTAATACACAAAGGAAGGCTTTCATTTCTTACTCGGAACACAATCTCTAACACTTTTAACCTTACTACATCCATAAGTTTTATTACTCTAGATTTTTTAAACAGTTTGTTAGTAGGAGTCCGGAATTCCACACTATGTAATATTCTTAATGCTCTCTTTTGTAATTTGGTTACTGGATTTATTGATGTTTTACATGTATTACCCCAGTTTTCTGAACAATAGGCCAGGTAAGGCAATATCTCTCTATTTAATATACTTGTTGTTCTATGTAGAATGCCAATAATTTAGAAAAGGTTCATGTTCTATGATGATGCCCAAGAACTTGGTCTCATAGACATGATTCATTTTTGTTCCATTCAGACCCAATTTCAATGTATAATCTGTCCTACATGTTAAAAAAACACAACCATTTTGTTTTCTTTTCATCATAAGGAAAGTTTGTTTCTCTTAAACCATTTTTTCTAATTTTCTACTTTTGAAGTTCAATTATTAATATCTTGTCCAGGACAAAGTCTTGTGTCATCAGCAAACATAATTAATTTTAAAAAATTTGGACACATAGCAAATATCATTTAAATATATTATAAACAGCTTAGGCCCCAAAACTGAGCCTTGTGGAGTTCCACAAGATAATATTTTTTGTTGTGATTTTATACCGTTCATTTCTACATACTGGAATCTATTGTTTAAATAGCTAGATAGCCATCTTTGTGCTCACCCGCTTATGCCATATCTCTCACATTTCTGTAATAGTAACGAGTGATTAATAGTATCAAATGCTTTTCGTAGGTCTATAAATACACCAATAGAAAAATCAAATGAAGCTGTGGTGGTTAATGCAGCCTATGTTTCATCTCATCCCACGACTGTTCAACAGCAAAGAGCCAAAAGAACCAGTTCTGATGGATGAAAGTGTGTATTGTTTTGGAGCTACATTATCTCATGTTAGATTTTAATTATTTAGAGTATCTGTGGCCAAAGTACCACAATGCATTACACTTTGCAGCTTTTGCAAATTTAAAACACTTTGCCAAAAGAAAAACAGAACCTTTCAGTCAGTGGTTTGACTCAGCTGGAAAGAGAGAGGCAGGGGAGGGCGGTTTAGGGAACAGTTCTGATAGGGAAAATATATAGCCCTAGTTAAATGTGGGCATGAGACAACAACAAAGGGTTTTTATCATGAGCAAAATAAAAAAGCTGCTGGAAACATCAGATAAATATAGTGTAGGCCTCATCAATCAAAAACTCTAAGATAATATACTCGCATGAATATAGGTTGGAATTGCGCTCGGAAGTTTTTTTTTAATCTCCACTTATTGTCATTGTCAGAAAAGTTTTACGCATTGCATTGTGGGATGTGGGGGGCCCGTAGACGATACATAGAAGTGTTTTACCAGCGTTTGTCTGTTCGTTCGTCCATCTATCTGTTAATATGGATGTTTGTGAGCAGGATATCTCAAAAAGTTCTAAACTATTGTGGATACAGTATCCAGAACAAGTTTTGGAGCATAATGTGAATGTTTGGTTGGCTCTACAGCACCATCTGCTGGTGACTTTGCACCTCTACACTTAGTGGAGGTTTATGGTATTTTAATATTTAACCAGAGTTTACTAATTACTAATTATGTCAAAATGTCAATTTAAGATATCGGGAATACAGTTTTGACATTTTACAAATATATTTACAGATACTGTATCAGTAAATCCTCTTTCACATGTAAGACTAACAATTATAGATACCTACAATTCAAATTACCACATGTTAAAAAACATTTGCATTCTGCATATGTGGGACATATTCAAATAAATGTTGCCATAGCAATAACACCTTCCCACGCCCCTTTTTGTGAGGAGTATGCATGCTTTCTCATTTGAATTTTTTTTTATCAGACTGAGGTAAAAATAAACATTAACCGCCATCCCAATGGAAACTGTTTGAAAAAAGAAAATAGATTGTCATGTGAGGCGTGTGCACGTCTGCCTGCACATTAGATAACTGTTCAGAGTGATGTCATGCTCTCTCCAACTCATTGTCTCGTCAACTGAATGCACATGCAACATGCACATTAATGAACTACCATCTCCCTCTGATGTTTAGTTTTAATAGCTGCTCTTATTCAGTACGGAAAGAAGAAGAATGTACATTTGAAAGGTACTAATACCCGCACTCATAATGATAATAAACTATAATGATAAATAATAAACATAGACTACAAAGGGGTAATAAATATGGATGTTCGATATTCGTTTTTAGTCGATATCTAATATGTTGATATTGTTCAATATTAAATTTCACATATTAACCAATACAAATGTTTACACAAATCTTAGTTTTTCAATATCGGTATAGAAACTGATACAGATGTCAACCCAATTTACTGTTAATGGCAAATATTGGCCAATTATATCGGTGGACCAATAAAGAAATAATGTGAAATCAGTCAAATGTTAAATAGGCGAGTACACATTTTTGTAAAATCTTATTTTGAAATCTTATCACTGACTGAATTGAAATGACATCACAAAAGTCTAAACGAAGTAAACCACCTCCAGAACAGATGCTGTTGTTATCTTATCTCAGGACCTCATAAAACTATAATTAACCCACACACCATCACTCATTAACAAACTAATCCTGATACAATATGTACCTGGCATTTGTTTAGTTGTCAGCAGTCCTGCCCTTGTTATGACTGCGTGTTATGAATGTATAGACCTGCTTTTATCCCTGTGTTTTTCCCGACACCCTTTGCTCAAATCTGTCTAAATCTGCATTCTTTTCTTCTCTCTGGACAAGTTCCACAACACTTGTTTGTGCTACAGCTCTCCAAAACTCAACAGCAGTCCTACATGTGTTTTTATTTGTTTGTTTTTTTTGCTTTATTGGTAATATACACAACCTATCTATAAAGCAAGGAATCTCTGTGTGTACCTCAAATATCTTTGCGAATCAGGCTCAGATTTACCTGAGACTTTCAACATGGCTGCTGCTTGGTTCAATGGTGTGCAACGTCGGATTTGTTTGGACTGCTATGATACCGTTAATGAAATAATTCATGACATTGTCTTAAATGCAGCTTTGCAGAACAGCTCAATGTTGACAGGTAGTTATGTTAACTCAGGTGAAGTTGAAAGCTGCATTGAATCTACAGGAGTGACTGCACAAAGGTTTTTTTTAAAAAACGACTAAAGTGGGTCCAACATTGCAAAAAAAAAACGTAAAAATTGACTAGCAGGTGTTCTCAGTGAGCAACGTTTGTAACTAAAGTGACTAATGATAATAATAATAAATAATAAAATAAAAAAGCTTTCACTATATATATGCTAGCCTATATTACAGTGCTAAATATTATGCTCTGCACAGTTCATTTAGTCAACTAGCTACAAGTTAATTCTGTTTATACTTCCAGATTTTATCCCATTTGAGATGTTGGCTTTGTTCATTGGAAATTTTTATGCGCTGACTATGACGATGACATGAATAATAGACATAATCAAAACTGTAAGGCCTTCTGTGGCTTTCTCATTTCCAATTCACCAAACCCTTCTGAGCTGTGACTGTTGACACCTCATTCACTTTCTATGCAGCATTCGGGGCGTGTTTTGGCCTGGAAAGTGAGTGAGTGTCAGAAAGTAGTAATTTTTACACTGAACAGCAGGTATGGGCACTGCTTGGAAAATGTTACAATTTCCTGTCCTGCTTTTATAAAACCAATGGGTTTTATTGCCTGTTGTAAATAAACCATCTCCTTGGCCAACTGAGTAGAAGCCATCCATGAAAAAGCTACTTAACCTCCCACTTTTCTATAGCAGTAATGACGTCCTACGGTTACTGCACTAGTTTATCTAAAAAAAAAATCTCTTATGGGAGAGAGATATTTGGGACAACAAGCATTAAAAATAAGAAAAAAGAAAAACAGACATTTTCAAGCACAATCAAAGAAACATGTTATTTTATTAGGGCATATTTTTTATTTATTTATTTTGCATGTTACAAAATAATGCACATTGTCACATAAGAGATGGATAAACAATACAGGAAATGGTAGAAAGCTCGAAGAGCTTATTTGAAGCCTTTACCTAAATAGTAATCAAGAACGGACAAAAACAACAGAACTCAAAAATAAATAAATAAATAAATAAATAGTTAATTATATATATATATATATATATATATATATATATATCGAAAGATATCCTATGATTAAGTACATACAACAAGATTAAAATAATATCAGAAACAAGTATTGTAAAGGGTATTTGAATACCTCAGTGAGTGTCAAATAATTAATATACTCATCCAACAATAAAAGCTTAGATTGACCAAAAATAAAATGTACCATAAAGATATGTGCAACCAAAAACTTTCAAAAACATCTTTTGTTACATTTCAGTCAGTTTTTTTTTTTTTTTTTTTTTTTGCAAGGTGTGAATAATTTAGTTACCTATATATTTTTTTAATGCAATTTGGCTTCTACGTGATAAACATTTAGGAGAATAATTTGCTTCTATAATGACAAATTTAAACTGATAGTTTCTTAAATCTTATATAGGCTATATCTGTATTATATTTTTACATTTGTATATTATTGATAGTATTATTATTATTATATTTATTATTATTTTTAATCTTATTTCCTATTGTATTGTGTGCACTTGTATTGAATCCTTTAATTAACAGTATTTTTACTTAATTATGTACGTTTTCTTTTGTCATTCTTTGTTTAGTGTTTATTCTTTTAATTTGTAATATTTCTCAATGACTGGTGGATGCTTTTATTGTAAAGGCAGCTCCTCTGAGCGCAGGAGTTCCGGTGTTGGCGGAAGTGATTAAGCAACAGGGTGACAGGCTGAAGATAGCGCGGTGCTCCTCGACTCGGCTCGGTTTAGCATCCTCTATTCTACACTCAGGTAACAGCAACACAACACACCCGTCCACACTTTAACAACCGACCGACGACACCGCCGAATTTACACCGTGTTAGCTGTTTCTCTGCGCGGTTTATGGGGAGTCCGTGGAGCTGTCAGCTAACTTTACTGCACAATAATTATCATCACAACAACTCCATGATATGACGGCGACACCACGGTGTTCGTGTCGTGATTTTTGTGGTTGTGTTGTTTATAAAAGTAGAAGTTTGTGGCGCTAATGCTGTTAGTGACAACAGACCAGAGGCCAAACAGCCATAACATTACGACCACTGACACAACAAGGCATGAATAGACCTCTGAACGTGTGCTGTATCCAAGGTTGGGGTCAATTAAATTTTTTAATTACAATTGCGTCTTTAATTACCCATTTTTAGTTCTAATTAAATTACGTTTATGGTGACCGGCATTTTTTTTTTTTTTCAAATTACAACAAAAATTTGAATTATTTCCCCCTGAAAGTCATTTACAATTACCTTGTCATTTATTGAAGTTTATTTGCAATTCATCACAGTTATTGCTGTCACCTGCCCTAACATTTGTGCTTGTTCTGAAACATTGCATGCTAATGCTAACAGACTTTGCACTCTGCCGCTCGCCCTCAGCTCTGTTATGTGGACTTTCTGGAAGTTCAGGCCCATTTAAGTGCTCCTGTTATCAGTTACCTTTCACACAGTCCCGCCTCTATAGGACGTGTCCATGCAGTAAGGCAGTGTCCACTTAGTTTATGGTGTGAGGTCAGTGACTGGTTCCCTGTGTTCCCTCATTGCTAAAAGCCTTAGGAACATGTGTTAAACCCTAGAGCTAGATTATGCAACTTCACCATTCAACATCAACCCATGAACACAATTAGTTTGGAAGGGGGCAAAATGAGCTTGTTCCAAGCTTAAAAAATAGAGCTTGAGTAGGGCCCCAATAAAATCCATTCAATTTTTTTTCTAAATTCTGTGTTTTCCACATTAGTTTTTTTTTTTTTTTTTTTTTTTTTAAAAAAAAGATAAATATTTGATCATTTTTTTCTGATTATATACATTTTTTTTTTTTTTAATCCTCTGAGGACACAAAATAAATAACAGAAATTTACTAAAATTAAACAAAAAATGTATGTCCAAAAAAAAATTAAAACCATGTGTAAGCTTAGCTACAATGAAAACGTCGCTGAAAGTTGTACTGACATGGATTATTCTGACTGATCCTTTCTAATTATTTATGTCTTATGAAGATGAATGGGAACAGCATTTTTACCCCCAATTTCCACTGGATGCGGCTCCACTGCGTTTACGCCGCGTCACCGGAGCTGATAGGTTTCCACTTTATTCTATGTGTTAATTTCCACCGGGTCCGCTGCGGTGCGTGTCTGCTCCTTCCCAGATGCGGTAGCTCGGTGCCCTCCGCCAGATATACGCAGGGCTTCTATTTCTGGTGGACACCGGAGCATGACGCATCAATCAGCACAGAGCAAATGAAGCTAAACAGGAAATTAAGCACGTACTCCGCAATAAAATATCGGGTTACTTTTCAAAATAAAACACTTCAGATTATATTTCAAGTCAATACGTCACCAAAACGTCATAATGTGTAAAAACAAATTCACATCCACTATATTGATTCCTCTCATACTGTAACTGCACTGTAAACTGCAGCAACTTTGATTTAGTTCATGTTTTACTGGTGCAGTTTAATCTCTTCTCTGTTGGCTGTTGATAAAAAAAATGTGGCTATGACAAAACCAGAGAGTCCAACCTTCTTGTACTCTTTTGTTAGGAACACTGACCTGTTTATTGTTGCGTTTATGACACATACATTTAACTGCGTTCTCGCGCGATTATATAAATATCATGAGAACTGCTCTGTCTCGTGACGTCACAGTCGTTCAACCGGGCGCACTCAAAACGCAACCGGTGTGAATTACCGGACTGCGGACAGCGGTGAAAACCCGGATCGGTGCCGTGGCGCAGCGTAAACATATCCAGTGGAAACTCCGGGTTTCCCACAGGGATCAATAGTTTGCTGAATCTGAGCAGGTTTATTGATCAAGTTTTGATCAACTTCATTTAAATTAAACCAATTTAACGTTGTTTCGAGTGGCTCCTTCAACATCTTTTTGAGCTCGGGACTAGGAGGGGGTGCGCCCAGTGCACCGAATGAGTGGTCCCCGGAAATATTCCCCCAGAGAAACGTTCTTTGCCTCACGATGACGGCGTTTCATTGACATTCTGTCAATTTCCACATGTAACAGTGGATTCAGTTTTAATTGATCAATTCCGTTAACATGAAAATTATGTATTTTAATACATGCAATTAAACAATAGCAATGCATTGCACTCTAAGCTAATTAGAATTAGCTTTTTATTTGATTAAAGGACTGTTATAGGCCCTTTTCGATAAAATAAAAATGTAATAATACTGTATACATTTTTTGAAATCTACAAATTTAATTTCTGGGTGGGGGTGGGCGTTGGGGGGGAGGGGCACCCTACCAAATAAATTATAGGGCCTAGGTTCCCAAAGTGGGGTGCACAAATTGCCTTTGGGGGTACTAGTACTAATGCTTAGTTAATGTTAAGCTAATGCTAGTTAATGCTAAGCCAATGCCAACTGTAAGTTAATGTTAGGTTAATGCTATACTAATGCTAGGTTAATGCTAATGCTAGCAAGTGATTGTGTTAATGCTATGCTAATGCTAGCTAATGCTCATGCTAGCTAATATAATGTTACTGTTATGCTAATGATAATGTTGTGCTAATGTTAGGTTAATGCTCATGCTAGCTAATGCTAGCTAATGATAATGTTAAGGCTAGCAAATGATAATGTTAAGGCTAGCAAATGATAATGTTAAGGCTAGCAAATGATAATGTTAGGTTAATGTTAATATTAATTAATACTAGCTAATGCTAATTATAGATTAATGCTAATTATAGGCTAATCTCCATCCTCACTTACATTTTTTTCAGGAAATGCAAATATTCTATATATGATACCTCAATTTTCATAATAGGGCAACATTGTATAACATGTTTATTTAAGTGGGCAGGTAGGAGTAGGGGGTACATGGCTTTAGGTTAAATGTCGGAAGGGGTAAAGTTTGTGAACCCCGTGCTATAGAGGAAACACTGGTGTTTATCTAATGTTGATAATCCATCAGGTTTGTTCACAAAACGTTTCTTTGCATTTTCTTTCAGATTTGCACCGACAACCTAAAGAGGATGCCTGCAACTGTTAAAAATCCCTTCCAACACCTAGTGGAGCCTTTAGATCCCAAAGATTCTACACAACAGTTCTACAATCTCTCCAAGCTCAGAGACCCCAGATATGGTACAGCATGTGTAGGGATTGAAATGCATTTTTTATCTGGTGTGTGTTTGTGTGAATGAAGTGTGTGTGTATTGTCTGCTTAGATCGGCTTCCTTTCTCCATCCGGGTCCTCCTGGAGTCGGCCGTCAGGAACTGTGATGAGTTCTTGGTGAAGAGCTCTGATGTGGAGAGCATTCTGAACTGGAAGCTGACCCAAACTCAGACGGTAGAGGTCCCGTTCAGGCCGGCCCGCGTCATCCTCCAGGACTTCACGTAGGTCTCTACTAAGTCTCCGTATGGGAATATGTGTGACTTTATCCTCGGTACGTTTCCAAGGGAAGAAAATCATATTTTTAATCTTGGAGATTTTCTTTTTTTTTTTTTTTAGCAACTTTGTGGATTTTTTTAAGGCTTACTTTTATCTTTATGTAGGTCACTTAAAGTGCTGAGGGTTAATAATTACGATTCAAATTAAGGTTCGTTGTAGCCGATTTGATGCGAGGATGATATTGGTTCAGTTAGAACGATTTGATTCGAAACGATTCAGCGACTTCAAATCGATTCATTAACTTTTTTAGCCAAAATAATAATGTAACCAGTGTGAGTGAAATAAAAGTATACTATAAAATATGCGTGATATTATTATGCATGTGAGGGGATTCCCATCCCATTACATTCATATTGTAATTTTTGCCCAATTTTATTTAAAAAAAAAAAAAAAAAAAAGAATGAATAAAAAATTGAAATTATGAGTTAACAGCTAGGGCTGAATGATTAATTGCCTTTGCGATATATTATTGCGATATCATAAAACGTGATTTTCTATGCGCAAAGGCTGCAATTTTTTTATTTATATATTTATTTATCATGTTTCATGAAACGTGAAGTTATGTAAATATGGTGAAGAAGTAAAGCCACAGGTTTGTTTGCTTTATTGTTGTAATCTGTGCTTAAAAAAATTATATATATATATATATATATATATATATATATTTTATGTTTAAATAAATTTGAAATTATTTATTATGAAACAAATTGATTTATTGCTTGTTCTTTGAAAAATACATGACAAGATGCCCTTGAATAAATAATCGTATATTAAATCGCAATATTGAGGGGAAAAAAAAATCACAATTAGATTATTTTCCAATATCGTTCTGCCCTAATAACAACAAAGCCCCTAAATGAGCCAATCAGAAGTCATCTGTGTGGGGAAGTAGGATATGATACAAGTTTAATAATTTCAGGCTAATTAATTCTCTCCTGTTGTGATGATAGCTGACAGTTGTTTCAATCGGCTCATGTAATGGTAAATATGGAGTGACTGGTTGTCTTTCCCAGTGGCGTCCCTGCCGTGGTGGACTTTGCCGCCATGCGTGACGCAGTGAAGGCGCTCGGAGGCGACCCCGAGAAGATCAACCCTGTGTGTCCCGCCGACCTCGTCATTGATCACTCCATCCAAGTGGACTTTAACAGAAAGTGAGTGTACTGCAAGATCAACAGATCAGAGATGTTTTTTTTTTTTTTTTTTTTTTAATCCAAGGCTGATCATCGTGTTTGTTTGCTTTGGGCTCTGCAGGTCTGACAGTCTGCAGAAAAACCAGGACCTGGAGTTTGATCGTAATAAAGAGAGGTTTCAGTTTTTAAAGGTTGAATTTTTATAAAAGTTTTTTCTGGTCAGTTGTTGTCACGTAGTGCCTAAGTGTGTTTTTTTTTGTTTGTTTTTTTCAGTGGGGATCCAAAGCCTTCAGGAATATGCGTATCATTCCTCCCGGCTCAGGCATCGTTCACCAGGTCAACCTGGAGTACCTGGCACGGGTGGTGTTTAAACACGAGGGCTTCTTCTACCCTGACAGCCTGGTGGGCACTGACTCCCACACCACCATGATCGATGGTTTGGGCGTGTTGGGCTGGGGTAAGAGTTTTATTTTGAAAGCATTGTGTTAAGGCTGCACAATTAATTTAATTTTAATCATGATTATGATTTTGGCCTCCATGATTAAACTTACCTGATGGTCTTCGATTTTTAACTTTTCATTATACACTGTAAAGCAGAGGTTTCCAACCTTTTTGGTCTTGACCACATTTTGATATCACAAATGTCCAGTGACCCCAGCAACAGTTTTTTTTTTTATCATGTATGTTAAAATGTGTTAAGTGTGTTTCTTTCTTTTTTGTCTCAAACTTCAACAGAATCAACATCAAAACAATAAAAACAAAACAATAAATACATACAGTATGTTCTAATTACTATACAATGGAAAACAAACAACAAATAGATTTTACATATTGTACATATGTATCCTTCTGTTTGAGGAGGGGCAGGATGAAGCAAAATGGATGGATTGTTCACCCACTAATAGGGAACGTGAGCTGGGTTTAGACCTCTGTGAGACAGGTTAGTGTTACCATACTGATGATGTGTAATTCGAGTATACACGTATTTTATTTGAAATAGATTTATATTTGAGAAAGTTTTAAGTATAGGACACAGGTATTTGATATTTGTGTATTTAAAAAAATAATAATTAAAAAAAATGTAAAATATAAGTTTTTTTTTTTGTATTTTTTTTTTTTTTTTTTTTTACCAAGTAATAGACATTCCACTTCCAGGCAACCCCACATGGAGTCCTGACCCCAAGGTTGAAAAACACTGCTATATCAGGGCTCGAGACTGCCAGTATTTTTTCAGTGTGTGCAAGTGAACATTTTATCTGGTTGCATCCGTGCGAGGGCGTATGGGTGACCTTATTTTGGACAGAGTGGCTGAGCGTCTCGTCACGTCCCACAGAGTGCACTTCTCTGTCTCTCTCTCTTTCTCTCTCCGCGCTGCGGGTGAGGAGACGGTGGGCGCTCACACTACTTGGTTGTGGGTAATGCGACGGTGAATAGGCCGAGTATAAACACCAATGCGTTCTTTTGGAGTGCACGCGGTCCGTGAACAGAGCCAGTCATAACGAGCCCTTCACTGAGTGTGCACTCACATTGAGAGCAGCAATAAAAAGGAAGAACGTGCCGAGCTCAGCGATTGAGCGTACACACTCATCAGAATCAGCATGGAGGGACCAGAACTGATGGACTATGATGCCAGGCCAGATGTTCAGCTGTGGTTCTCCCAGGCCAGGATCTGCAACCTGCGACTCTGGGGCCTAATGTGGCCCTTTGACTCTTGTACAATGGCTCCCTTTAGCTTTAAAAAAAAAATTTGAAATAGTTATATTTTTTACAGAAGTTACTAAGGATTAATGACAAATAAAATCAAAATATAACAATTTGTTAACCTAAAAAAGAATCATGTTGTGCAGTGACTCAGCACCTTCCTGCTTCACCTCCTGCAACATCTACAGACCATCAACTTTCCTGCACCTGTGACTATCCTTAAGTTTTAAATCCCTGGTAAAATAATTAAACCAACAAAAACACTATTCTGTAAGAAAATAGTGATTTTAATTGTGTGGGGACAGATTAATTTAACCACTAATGTGCCGGTTACATATACATGCTTTATGTGTGACAAGAAATGAGTAATTAGCATGTGTTGATCACATGATCATGTGTTATCAAATTCAAGTTACTTTTTTGTAGCCTTTCAAATACATTAACTAAAATAATAACATTGTGTTCATGTAAACTGAGATGTGTAAGAATTTGAAGCTGCAAGATACTGTTTTATTTGTTGATGTCAATTTATTTTATTTTAAACTGGTTTTAAGTTCTATTTACATGATCAATTTGTCACGGCAAATTTTCGGTTGACCTCATTTGGAGACATGATTTATTGCTCTGGTTGAGTGATGGAGTCCAGGCGAGGCATTGATGATTTTATAAAAAAGGTTTATTATAAAAATAAATAAAAAAGAGTACAAAGATGGACAAAATTAGTGACCGCCCCGGGCGGACGTCCGATGATCGAGTGGCCCACAGTTCTAACTCATCACGTATATTCCCCCTCAGTCCCCCTCCCTCCTCCCCCCAGGAGATAAAGAGGACAGAGGAGGTGAAAGAAGAGGGTGAAAAGAGACAGTTTCTTCTTTAGGTCAAAACAACCAGTTCTCTGGTATCTCCTGATTGTCGTGAGTGTTGGCGGTGTGTGCGTGTATGGTGTTTGTGTGTATGAATGGATGTGTATTGGGTGTGTATGTGTGACTATGTGAGTGTGTGACGCCTCTGTGTCTGAGGGATAAGATGTGTTTTGGGAAGCTGACCTCGAGAAGAGAGCAGAAAACATGAGACAGCAGAAATGAAAAGTCTCAACTTAAAGCCTTAAAAAGAATAAGGTCTATGAGTAAATATGTTAATAAACATAACTAACAATTTTTGCCCTGACAAATATAAATCAAATCAAACATTATTCTGTATAATTTTAACTGTATATAATTTAATACACTATATTGTCATCATTGAGAAGGTTTTATTGGCTCCAGGAGGACTTTAATCTAGGTGAGATGAGGTTAAATGGTGCCTTGTAGAGTAGGTTGCAGACCCCTGACCAGGGGAAGAGGGTTAGGAGACCCCACTATAAGAGATGGACCCTCTGAATTTAATTACATAGAGTGAACTTGAAGCAATGGTTATGCTACTGTTAACTCAATTCACGTACGGCCTTTCTGCAAAATAAAAACAGATTACATGTAACCTGTTGTTATGCTTTGCTGTTATTAAAAAAAAGTTACGTCTTTTAAAACTGTATGAAATTAATGACCTGTTATTTCAGCCACTACTTGTTGGAGAAAAACTCAATATTGTCTCTAAAACATTAAAACATTTAGCAAATATATCTCGAGTCGTTGTCAATCTTTACTTCATACAAAACTCCGGTACGCCAGTTAAGTCAACTATTCATCAGAATGCATGGCTATGCTGTACACTCTCCTCACCCCTGCTAGAAAAGGAAAAGGTGCGACCAAATTCTGTACTGGTGCGACCAACTGAGAAAGTTAGTCGCACCAGTGCCACCACTGGAAAAGTTAGTGTAGAGCCCTGTGTATGGAGTTGCACTCTAACAGTGTTTTTATATAGGACCCTATTCTCCTGTCATGAATTCCTGTTCTAAGCTTCTTTGTCTCTTTTTGAAAGGAAGGAGGAGGAAACTGTTTCTGACCAAAAGTGGTCAAAAAGTGTGCCTTGGTGTCTGTCATAGACATGACCTCCTACAACTTAAACATTTTTTTACACACCTCTCTTTTGTGCGTATTGTCCGGTCCAGGCTCCTGACACGCCCACCGAGCGTAAATCAACCAAAAGCACGAATGAAGGTGGTCTGAAGCCATGATGTCATTATTTTTGGGCTGTCTAGAAATCACGGAACGTGGAGTTTTCCCAACGCTTGTAAATGTCATTGACATCCATGAAAATGATAAAGTTCACTGTTAATTTGAAACGCCTTCATTGATAAACAATCTTACAAGTTGATTTGACCAGATAATTGATCAGATTAATGCATTGTTTTACTTGTTATTTACTCTTGTAGTAGATCAAATTGTGGCTTTACGTTTTACAGTGTTAAAATAGTTTAGCATCAGTCTGACGTCTGTCAAAGTTTCATTGTAACGAGCTACAACAGCTGACCTGCAGCTCTGCAACGCTGCTCTCACCCCCTCCCTGAAAAAATAGTGGACGACGTCTAGAACTGGTAAATGTGATTATATTAGTAATGCTGATGGTCAATCCTTTGGCGTACTTGTGTGACTCCCTCCACCCCTGTGACAGCGGGTCGGTGTCACTTTGAATAGATTCTTTCTGGGAGACTCTTCTGCAATATTATGAGTCCATGTGGCTTAAATTGTAACTAAGTCCAAACTTCTAGTGCAATACAATGTTTCACCTTCTTGAACTTAAGCAGATGGGAGAATGAGAGGCCAGAGTTTGTTGTTCTTTGTCATTCTTAAACACACTGTACACTGCTGCATGTTTCCTGTTAATATGTCTGTGGCTCAGGTGGTCGTCCTCTGATCGAGAGGGTGGGAGTTCGATTCAAGTCTATACCTGTCGAAGTGTTCTTTGGCAAGACAGTGAACCCTAAGTTGCGCCCAGTGATCAACTAGCGCCTTGCATGGCGGCTCAGTCTCATTGGTGTGTGAATGGGTGAATGATAGGGATGAAACGATTCACTCAACTCCCGATACGATTCAATTCACAATACGATTCTTTCATGATTTATTTTTGCAAATGATGATTGAAAAATAGAAAATACTGTACTATTTTACTTTTATTTTTCATTGTCAAAAAAATCCCTTGATAAACTATTCAAAACAATACAATTTAACTAAAAATAAATCTTGACTGAAATAAATAAAGGAATAATACAAATAAAGAAGAAGCCTATTAATTTAAATTCTGGTTCTATAGTAAACAATGCCTTAACAATTGGAGTTAAAAAAAAAAACAGTCTGCACTGTATTTACGTGAGATTTATTTGGACCAATAGAGGGCGATGGTAACCCAGTGGTCGGTTGGGATGCAAATATTCTGTGCAGTGAAGAAGAGATGCTATGCTAGCAGATAAAGCTAATAGAAGAACATGACTTTTACAGATATTCACCTAATATTACAGATATTGTTTCGGTGCTAAAGTGGTAAGGAATCATTTATGAACATGTTTAAGAGTAGATGGCGGCCAGAAAGAAATTAGTAGCACATTCCGCCTGCCGCCTCAGCATTTGGACAAGAGAGGGATAAATATATATATATAGATATAGATAAAAGTACTGCGATTCAATTTTCAGAAAATCGATATGAACCGTGATACTTATGAATCGATTTTTAACTGCCTTACGATTAAGCGTTACATTCCCAGTGAATGAGCAGATATTGTGAAGCGCATGAGAATACTTCAGTGTGGGGATAAAACACTATATAAATCAAGTCCATTTTACATTTTGTTGTGTTGAGCAATGTTCTGCTGCCACCACATTGACTCATACACACAGTTTTAACAGACCCTGAAATTAAACCTGAGGTCTGTTTGTCAGTCCCTGTGATGTATGAAAACTAAAGTAACCAACTCCTCACACTTTCCAGGTGTGGGCGGGATTGAAGCCGAAGCTGTGATGCTGGGTCAGCCAATCAGCATGGTGCTGCCTGAGGTTGTGGGATACAAGTTGCACGGGACTCCCGAAAAGCTCATCACGTCCACTGACATCGTTCTCACGGTCACCAAGGTAACAAGACATCACTGCTAAACAATGGCTGGAGCCTGAGCTCAGCTTTAGCATCTTCCTTCTTTAGGACCTGCGTCAGGTGGGGGTCGTGGGGAAATTTGTGGAGTTCTTTGGGCCAGGCGTGGCTCAGCTGTCCATCGCTGACAGGGCCACCATCGCGAACATGTGTCCAGAGTACGGCGCCACTGCAGCGTTCTTTCCTGTAGATGAAGTCAGCATTCAGTATCTGAAGCAGACCGGTGAGCGTCGAGCAGTGGGAGATTAAAGCCAATCCATGCAGTCCTAAGGAAGCCTGACTGTCCATGATGTTCTGTTTTTATGCCTGTAGGACGAGAACCTGAGAAGCTGGCTTACATTGCAAAGTACCTGAAAGCAGTGTCCATGTTCAGAGACTACAATGATGTCTCACAGGATCCTGAATACACACGGGTCAGTCCAACGCCTTTGGGAAATCTTTCACTGATTCTTCAGTTATACTAAAGTAGGGCCTCTGATTTTTCGTTTCATATTTTCTCCATTTCTTTTTTCAAATATGATTAATAGATTCAACTACTATTTGATAATTCTACATGCTTCAGATGGGTTTACGGCACTGGTTCTCAAACTTTTTTGGGTGTTCCCCACTTTAAGTTAAGGTGAACTTTCAAGCTCCACCTGCGCCCATTGCCCCCAAATAATCCTGACAAATAACACATTTTCAAATTTATTGAACTAACGGAACAAGTAACATATTTCATAATAAATCAAAAACTAAATTAAACTAATTACCTAACTATTAAAGACAAATGTAAAAGTGCAGCAGTCAAAAATACAGGAAATAAAGAAACCTTGTCCACAATCTGTGCCAAAAAGCTTAAGGAAACAAAATGGAATGTCATTGCACGTATGAAATAAACAGGGGACTAGTGACATGACAAAACTAAATTAAACTAATCTAATCACCTGCATGAAAATAAAATGTAAAAGTTAGTTAATGACTAATAGTTAATTAGTAAAAAAAAAAAATTGTTTGGAAAATGCAGCCATTATCAAAAATAACTGAAAGAAATTTCCCTCTTTAGCATCACTTTTCATGACACTTTAATTTCGCCCGTCTCTTTAAGAAACACCCATGAACACTTCAAACACGGAATATTGTGTCAGCATTAATCACTTTGATAACCATTCTAATGTATTGTAGCGAGCTTTCACTGTCCCATTCAACACAATGCTTGAACTCCCACTTCATTGCTCCAGTGAGTGATCAGTGAACAGTGTGTGTGTATGTGCAGCTGAGGGGGGAGAGAGAGAGAGACCTTCTCCACTGGCCGCAGCACAGTGCAGCTTTCACGGTTTAACTGATCAATTTACGGGGTTACTAAAGTATGAGTTCACCCAGAATGTAGGCTTATTCAATAAATTAACCGCTTTATTTTGGCCCGGGTAGAAAGTGTCAACCACTGCAGTCGTCCCTCTGTAGCTCTGTAGTGGGAGTGGCTGCTGCCTCAGCTTTACAGACAGTAACAAGGAGGAGAGCGAGTTTTTTAAAGAAAAAAAACTTTTATTATTATTAATGCGTACATAAATTAGTACAGACAACATAAGCCAGGGGTTTCTTACAGAAGTATTTAAAATAAGTAAATTAAAAGCTAAATCTGCAAACGTGGGTGCTGTGGGCTGAACTAAAGAAAAGAGCATAGGAGGGGGAGGGGTCACGTCCCCTAGGCGGAGCCTCCTCCACTCGAGCAAAACAGTAGGAAAATGGCTACTTGCAGGAGATTTAAAGATTACTCAAAATACGTGAATCGCTCTGAGTAACACTTGAGGTATGTTTTTCAGGAGGTAATGACACACTACCGTGATACAAAGCTTGAAAAAGTGATTTTTACATGATACGCCTCCTTTAAGGAAAGCAAAAAGCTTTTTTTTCCAGTATATTTTTGCACTTTGGTTCCATGTTACATTTTGTTCGCGTTTCTAATGTGGTCTAATAATGTAGTGCTCTTTTAATTTTTGCCACATTTTTAGGCTTCTTGTCATTACTTTCCTTGTGTGTCGGCATTTTGTTTGGTGTTATTGATCTCAGAAAAGCATTTGGCATGAAAGTGAAATGTTTGTTGCGCCCCACCTGTCACACCTCTATTACCCACCAGGGGGCGTGCCACACACTTTGAGAAGCACTGGTTTACGGGTTCTAATTGTGTTACCTTGAAATCCTGAGAGAGTTTAACATGTCTGTTAGTCACACTGCTAGACCCTCAGTCACCTGTTTAACAGGAACCATCCCATGGAAATGTCCCGTAGAGGTAAAATGATCATCATTTCAGCTAATACACTAACAGCTAAACCTGTTTTTGTAGTACAATCTTTGCATGACAACGATGCATGTTTTATTATTACAATTCAATAAATACATTTATTTTATTGCATAATTGTGACCATCACCAGCCCTCACTAAGGAAGGGTAAGAAAAAAGGGAGAATATAAAAAGAGAGGGCGGTGTTACGCCTTAGTGAGGGGGGAGGGAACAGGGGCGGGGGAGTTGGGGTAGGACAACAGATTTAATGGGATTATGGGCGGAATTGGACAAATCTTTCCGTTTGTCACACTTTCTCGACATCCAATCACTCGTTTTCCAGTAAGAAATAGTGTGTAAATGTGTGATATTGTCCCCAAACAAGCATGTGAGGCGTTTCCGTGTCATGTTGGGGCCTGATTTTAATTAAACAGAGCGGAAAAAAACCAGGGTCGGATTGCGTTTTTTGTTTCAGAATTTGAAAAAAATTTTTTCAGCCTGTTTTCCACAATCACAGAAAATCGTAGTCCCTACTAAAGATTCAGTATCAACTGGAAATTACAGCAGCTGGGTGTCCTCTCTCAGGTTGTGGAGCTGGATCTCAGCTCAGTGGTCCCATGCTGCAGCGGTCCCAAAAGACCTCAGGACAGGATTTCCATATCGGACATGAAAAACGACTTTGAATCCTGCCTGGGAGCAAAGGTATGCTCCATTTAGTCCACGCTTTCAGAAGCAGGTTGATGCAGTGTGGGTGTAGCAGTGTAGCCTGGAGTTAATTAGAATTAATTCAATGTTTTTCAGCAAGGATTCAAGGGTTTCCAGGTGGACCCAGGACGCCACAAAACTGTGGTACCCTTCCAGTTTGCAGAGAAAGAGTATGCATTGGAGCACGGCTCAGTGGTTATTGCTGCCATAACCAGCTGCACCAACACCAGCAATCCGTCAGTCATGCTGGGAGCAGGTGGGGGCACTGTGATGGTTAATGTTCGAGTGGTAGTTCTGTGGTTGGTGTTAAGAAAATAAAAGACCTGTGATCACCTGTGTTCAGGACTCCTGGCTAAGAAAGCCATCGAGTGTGGTTTGAGTGTGAAGCCATACATAAAGACCAGCCTGTCACCGGGCAGCGGAGTGGTGACCTACTACCTGAAAGAGAGTGGGGTGATGGACTTCCTGTCTCAGCTTGGGTGAGAAGCTCTAAATTAATGTATGACTGCTTCCTGTTGTATAGAATCAGAATTAATACATGATTCTGATTCCTTTATTAGAAGTTTTTGAGACAACAAGAGCCGTAAGATTAAGTCTGTAATCATCATTTTTACTTCACCCACTATCATTCATTTTTATGTATTATGCCAAATGTTGTTTCCTAATCTCGACTTGTACTGAAAGCACGCATTACAAACGTTTAATTGGATCAGAACTGGGAGATTTGTATTTGTGTTCCTCCTCCTGACCCATCATTGATTTGTGGTAAGTGGTGGTAAATGGACTTGTTTATAAAGCGTTTAAATGGCACTAAAGTCGTCCCAAAACGGTTCACAATATCGACCACATCCATACTCACTCAGTCACAGACTAATTGCACGTTGACACTAAACATGTCCAAAGAGTCAACAGCGTCAGGTTTACATAGACAATATATGGTGGACGCGCTTCTAGGGAGCGTTTTGAAGCTTTTTTTTTGAGATTTCAAGCTTTTGCGGTTCGTCCGGCGCTTCCAACGCGACCGACGCTAGTGTTGGGATTGTTGAACCAATCAGGAGCTTTCCCCAATCGTGACGTATTCAAAATAATGAAGAAAAAAAACACTAACCGGAGACAGATGGACAGGCGCTCTTCTGCTGGAATAGAGCGCCTGTAGCTGGTGTCCTGGTAGGTGATATGAGCGTCAATGCGGGTCAGCAGGTCCATTCAACCACACTTCTCTATAGCCCTCTAACATCACAGTGCACACACTGAGTCACACCAAAATACATCCGACCGGAAACACCGCCTTCTCAACATAATAATGTTCCCCACCACTTCACGGTCACTGGGTGAATTATGAACGTAATTGATCGCCACAATATCATCCAGTATATGAACACCACCGGCAACAGTGAAGCCCCTCCCCTAAACGTGCTGAACTTGTTTGGATGCTGGTGACAAGTGTCTGATTCAGTGAGCACAACCATCCAACTACAGGCGTGAGGCACGATTTTGACGCCCGAAACGCGTTTGGTGTGAACGTACCAATATGGTGCCAGGATAGGAGCTAAACCACTTAATCTACCATTGAGAGCAATCACGGGTTTACTAGTGTTTGTCCAGGGACACATAGACACAGACTGGTTCAGCCTTGGAATCAAACCCCCAATCTCTCAATGATCCTTCTATAGGACCTCACATTTTTCTTTTGAAAATTTCCCAAATTCCATTTCAGGATTTACCCATTTTTTTTGTCATGTTATACTTTTTCATTTTGTTTTTGTTTCATTGTCTTTACCTCATTTAGTTGAATTTACTTGCTATTAAATTTCCCAAAATCATACCAAACATAATAAATTACAGGTTATTACAGTGAAAAACTGTTATTAATTTTACACTTTATACAGGGTTCCCGCAAAAGCACATTGTATGAATTTATGATTGTAATTAGTCTCACATTTTAAAATGTGTTTCAAAAGTTTTTAACAAAATGTATAATTTGCCGTAACATTGTGCAATCACAACAGCGGAAGAAACTACAAAAAAGTGACGTGGTTGCAGCGGTTCTTGTAGCAACTTTCAATAAAATGAAAATTGCCTTTTTCTTAATGGTTATTATTTTTTGTATTTTTTTTGTTTTATAGATTTCTGACTATTTTTGTAGTCATCATGTAAGTTTTTTGGAGTGATTTTGATTTTTATAGTCTGTTTTTGTGTGTGTTTTGCTGTCATTTTGTGTATTTTTGTGTGTTTGCTTTGGGGGCAGCCAGTTGCACTAGTCAGTGGAAAACACTAATTGATGTGGATTTTTTTTCCGACTCATTTGTGTTTACTGTGAAGTTGGTCTTAAATTTAATATCACTCAATTTTATGTTTTCCCGTGAAACGTAGCGTGTAAACTTGTTATCTCGTCCCAAAACATGGATATGAGGCATGTTGGGGCCTTTATTTTAAATAGAGAGAGAAAAGAGAAAAATAAATGGATGATGTTGCTTTTTCCGTTTCAGAACGTTCTATTTTATAGAAAATAACTTTATCAATATACAGTGTGTGTATATATATATATACAGTGTTATTTATAGCTTATTTTGTATTAGATATTGGTTTCTTTCTCTACTTCTCAGAACATGTAAAGAACAGTTAGATGATCACTGAGTGCATCCTAACCCAGATCTTCATCTAAACACCACACTACACAACTCACTCACACGTTCTGTCCCTTAGAAGAGAAAAAGGCTAAAGTGGCCCATATTGTGCAGTTTTTAGTTAATAAATGTCTCACTGTGTATATTTTTTCTCCTTTTGTGTTTTTCTGTTGTTCTTTTGTGTGTTTTTTGGAAATTTTGAACGTCTTTCTGAGTCGTTTTGTGTATGTATGTATGTTCTTGGATTTTGTTGTCCCATTGTGCATTTTTTTCTCTTTTTGTGTCTTTTGTTGTCATTTTGTCTATTTTTGTTCTTTTGTGTTTCTGTGGTCCTATTAGGGATGGGCGATATGGACTAAAAAAAAATATTCCGATAATTTTTGGTATTTATCACGATAAATAAAAAACAATAAATAAATAAAACAATTCCCAACTTAGTGTAAACAGGTTCTTTACAAACACAAATAAATCTGAATACATCAACAGACACATTAAAAAAGGCTACAATAACTGCTGACTCAGAGTTCATGACCTGATATTTTATGGAATATATTTGTACATGTGGATAACTATTAGTGTTATTGTATGTAATTCATTTATTTCCTCACTTAAAATGAAATTATTTTCTAAAAAATAAAAAGCACATGAAAACCACACTACTCCATTAGTGTTTTTACTGTTGCTGAATCTTGTTTCATTTATCTGATAGAGTTACATAGTTATGATTGATAAATAACTCTGATTTCCTATAATTAAACTATCAAGCTGAGGATTTAATCATTCAGTTTATTTTGGTGTAATAATCTCAATAGTTACATTTGTCTAATGGGACCAGCTTTGTCTATGAACACGTGAAATATAATAAAAAAAGTTTTGACGGATGCATGGTGACTTTAATATTATGCTAACATTTATTTCACACAACGTGTGACATGTTTAGCTTTTATCCTTCCATACAAGTGTTAAATCTGACCATAAACAAATCGATGGCTCTCTGTGGCTTTATAACAGTAAGACATGTTCTTTTTTTTGCCTATTGCATATATGGAGTGGTTAGCATTAGCTCTTAGCCCAGTCTGTGTGTCGGTGAGTTAGCTTTACATAGTTTAGTTGAGTTTCCAGTTCATAATCATTGCTACAGGTTCATCTCTGTCCCCGTGTTTGTGGAACTTTGGTTGGATTTGACGGAGGAACTTGGATTGGTTCACTTTGTTGGATGGTTATCTGGTCTTAACCAAGTAGCGGTCTATGATGTATCGCAACTTCAGGTAGCCGTGACGTACGTGCGTGCGTGCGTGTGTGTGTGCGCGCGGGGAGGGCTGGGGGCGGGAGCGGTGGTGTACACCGTGGTAGCAGAGGTTTCGCTGCGGAGCTACCGTAAACAGCGTTGTGCTCCAGAGAATAATAAGTTGACAATATACAATGGCAGTTTTGGCCCGTAGAACAAGGATTTTATGGGCATTCTTGGCTAAATTGAGGGACAAATGGCCCGTGGCCCTCGCTAATTTCTGACATGGGAATTTATCGTTTATATCGTGGGATGACATATTCTTACCGGTGAGAATGTTTTTGACGATTAATCATAAATGATAAAATAGCGCACATTCCTATGTCCTATTGTGCATTTTTTTTCTCTTTTTGTGTCCTTTTGTCTATTTTTGCTGTTCTTTTACATATTTTTGTAGGGTTTTCTTTGTGTATTTTTGTTGTCACATTGTGCATTTTTTTTCTCCTGTTTATTTTGTTGACCTAAGTATTTGTGTTGTTTGTTTGTGTATTTTTCTGTTAATTTTTGTTTTTTTCATAATGTGTATTTTCTTTGCTGTTTTGTGCATTTACTTTTTGCGGCCCCTAGTTTCTCATGTTTACACAAGTTGCTTTTTATTACCAATTTTAAAACACTGTGATATTTTGGCCAGTGTGGCATTTTGTATCAACAAATTTAACACTGAATTGTATTTCTTGCAAAACTTTAATTGAATTAAGATGATCCAGATTTATACCGTATATCGCCATTTTTAGAAAAAATATCAAGATATGAGTTTTGGTCCATATCGCCCAGCCCTACTCGATACATGCGACTAGTTTTTACCTGCGGATTATGTCAAACTTTAAGTTTGTTGGTGTTTTTGTTTTTTGTTTACAGCAGCCTGACGGGCAGTTAAAAATGCTGCCATGTATTTGTTGCATCATGTCTATTGGTCATGCAGTTCATCTAATCTACAATAATCTACAAACAGAGGCTTCAATTTAAAACATTAAAAAAAAATCCTTTATTTTCTGGTTGCTGTGTCATGTAGCTTTAATTGTCAACCATCGAATCTGTTGTACTTTTTACCTGTGCTGTCATAATGTTATCGTCTGCCCTTGAAATGATTGTGGTTTAGCAATAGGTGTTTTTTTTTTTTTAGCCAACACTGTCAAACCATTATTGTGTTTTTCTCTTAGCTTTGAGGTTGTTGGATATGGTTGCATGACGTGTATAGGCAACAGTGGGCCGCTGCCCGACCCAGTGGTGAAGGCCATAACTCAGGTGTGTATTACAGGCAGGCTCCCTCTTTGCCGAGTTTCACTTCCTTTGTACTTCTTTCTCACAGCATTGACAACAGCTTTATGAAGGTTTTATTAAGCTAACATAGCTCAGCTTAGATTTATTTTATTTATTTATTTATTTTGCACGATTAAAAATAAACCCCAATACATAATATCACAGAAATAGATCAAGAAATCTCAAAGAACATTTAATCAGGTCATCTGTAAGAAGCTTTTTAATATCAGTCATGGCAATAATTAATAACTTCAGGTTATGTATATAACCCCAGTTTTATGAGTAATATGAGTGAGATGTCTCACTATGGGATGCAACCGCTGTCTGCATTCCTCAGAAACATTTATTTCTATTTATTTATTTATATCTGCCAATCCTGATTGGCCGGTGAAGCGCGTCCGTCCGCGAGGGGGAGACCCACCTCCTATAAAAGGAGGACGCGGACAGGTGCGCACCATTCAAAATATGCATCTCTTCTCCTCGTTCGCGCAAGAAGGGTAGTCTGGTGAGACATCTCGCTTATGTTACTCATAGAACTGGGGTTATATACATAACCCAACGTTCTATTTCATAATATTTCATGAGATGTCTCACTATGTGATATGGAAACTCCCGTAGTGCAGACATGGTCATCGAGCGGTACCAGCCCCAGGGCAGAAGTCTGATCACATCAGGACAGTAAAAACGTCCAGCATGTAAAAGCGGACAAACGTGAGGGGCGACGTTCAACTCGCCGCCGCACAGGTGTCCTGAACAGACACTCCCATGAACAAAGCCCAGGATGTGGCAAGACCCCGAGTCGAGTGTGCACGCAGACCCATAGGTGGCTGCAGTCCCTGACACGAGTAAGCCAAAGCAATAGCCTCCACCACAGAGTGTGACAGGCGTTGCTTAGTAACAGGCATCCCCTTACGGGGATTGGCCCAGGAGAGGAACAGCTGATCGCTCCTCCTGAGGCCACTCATCTTATCCATATAAGTGCGGATCGCACGAACTGGACATAACACATCCAGCCTTTGCTCACCTTGTGAGGCAGAAAACCGGCAGATCAACGGGTGCTCACTAGCTGATTTATCCCCAAAGCCAACGTGACATGTGGCAATCGCCGCCAAATACAGTTTCATAGTGAAAAAGGCTTTTGTCAATCAGGTCTTGTAGAAATGACAAAATCACTCACACTGGGCACTGAAAAGGGGTGTGGTTCCTCTAGAGGCACCACTCCTCAAACAGCCTCCACCTAGAATGATAAAGAGACCGAGTGGAGGGGGCCCGGGCACTCTGTATGGTGGAAATCACACTCTGCAACAATCCCACGGCTGACAGATTGAACCACTCAGGGGCCAAGCCCACAGCGCAAGACGGTCTGGACGCGAGTGGAAAACTGTGCCCCTCCTCTGTGACAACAGGGGGAGCTGCCAGGGATGTGCACAAAGCAGCCGGTAAATATCCGCCAGCCAATGCATGGCCGGCCACAGTGGAGCCACCAGGATCAGAGTGTGTCCGCATTCCCTCACTCTGGACAGGGTGGAGGGAATCGGAGCCACCGGGGGGAAAGCATAAAGAAGCATGCGCGGCCAAACGTGTGCTAGTGCGTCGACACCTTGGGGAGCCTCCGTGCTGTCCAGGGAGAAGAACATTGTGCACTGCGCGTTCTCTTCCCCTGCGAACAGGTCCACCTCGGCCCGACCGTAACAGGCCCACAGCTGCCGCACCACCTCTTGGTGCAGCATCCACTCCCGTAGAGCGGCGCCCCCCTGGACAACAGGTCGGCGCCCACATTCATGACCCCCGATTGTGCGTTGTTCTCTGTGAGAGCAGACGCCCAACACTCCACAGGATCTGCGTGCCAGTGACAGCAACCGACGAGAGCGCATCCCGCCCTGATGGTTGATGTACGCCACCGCTGTGATATTGTCCGTCCTTACCAGGACATGATGTCCCCTGAGAGATGGAAGGAAATGCCCAGGGCACGCCAGTGGCACAGAGCTGGGCAGCATTCCGGCGTGACCAAAACTCTCCGTGCACCATGACGCACAGGATCGAGCCCATGTGAGGCCACCCACAGTTGGAAATCCCTCATGTGAAGGCGACCGAGGCAGATCACGAGGATGGCCAAAGCCATCAACCCGAGTGAACAAAGACACAGTCTGAACCGAACAGACGTGCCCGCCTGAAACAACCCAAGACACGCCCCGAACGTCTTCACCCACTCTAGTGAAAGTTACCGAGCGCAGGGACAGACACAGGAAAATGATTTCCTGTGTAGGGGCACAGACTGCCTCCGCTGCGCAGGAGGCCCGTCTGTTGTTGGTCGGGTGGTCGCCGGCAGGGGGCTCCACCGGGCTGCAGTCGGACCCCCTGGTGGCACGCGGCCCTTTACCACAAGGGGGCTCCATCGTTGTCCAGTTAAGCTGCCTCGGCCTGCGCGTGCGGCCTCCGACGGGGCACCGTTGCGCCATTTTTGGGCTCTCTGGTTGTTTAAGGTCTGCCTCCGGGAGAGGGCGCCATTGCTCCGTGTATGGCTCCTCTCTCAGTGGGTACACCAGAGCACTTGACATCTCTCTCCATGAGGCTAGAGGGATGGAGAGCGCTCACAGCTCCGCCTTGGGTATTAACACCCCCTTCAGCCTAGGGGCGTGAGCGTTGAACACATCACTCTGTTTTGAACGTGGGTGCGTGCTTGTGGACATGCGGGGGGGGCAACAGCCAAACGTCCTGCGGAACCAGTCTGTCTCTCACGAACAGCAGAGGGCCGAGCTTTGGCAGGGAAGAGGACGGGGCGAGAACAGCCCGGGAAAGCGAAGGAGACGAAGCCAGAAAACGAGGGAACATTAGCTTCGTCATTAGAGGAGAAGAGAGTGGTCAAACAGTCTTTTTCTTCCTCCTTGACTACGTGCGCTAAGTTTATTGTGTCGGCGCAGCCGTCGGAGCTGCAAGGTTCCCGGGCCAGGTGGACAGGCCTCGAGAAGGCTGTGACGAAGCCGGCCGGGCAATGGAAGGTCTCGTTGCTTTAACCCGCTGACCCTGGGGAGCAGCCTGAGGGAAGGCCCTTCGTCGCACCGGTGGAGACGTGAGAGGGGGTTTCTTGGGGGGGCAGAGGTGGAGAGCCTCATCGTCTCTCTTTTTCTCCTCGCAGCGCCGCTGCATCGACGATAAAGCGGAGCCGAAAATCTCTTGTGGAACAACAGGGGCATCCAGGATGATACAGTTTGGCCAGGTCGAACCAGCAGGCCCGCTCCTGGATAACTATGTTACCCATCACCTTCCCCATGGCCTGCGCAGAGCAGCGCTGTGTGCGGAGGCACACATCGGCAACCGTGGAAATCTCTTCCATTGTCGCTGGGTCCTGAGACAGAGAAAAATCCTGAGAGTTCGGTTTGATGGGCAGTGAGGAGAGAGAGAACATTCAGCGTCCTGACTGAGAGAGCAGTTGCAGCATATGTCCTTCCGGACAGGTCTGACTGGGGACGGTTTGCTCTGGACGTTAACACGGGCCCCCGAGGGGACACAGCGAGCTGTCGAGGGAGCAGGTGAGCTGCAACGAGGGGCCAACCGGCAGCATGCGAAGAAGCCCGAGGCTGTAGTCTCCATCACTGTGTGGTGCAGTCAAGAAGGAGAGCAGGTGGTTTAGCTCGCGCTACCACGAGGCAGCTAGCACAAGTGCTATCAGGGAAGCAGGGCAACGTGTGCTGGATCACCTGAGACGTCGAGGACAGCGTTGTTCTGTTTCGAGACGGCAGTTTTTGCTGTAGTCCGAAGCTCAGGTACCGCAGCACCAGGTGCTGGAGCTGGGCTACACACAAGGAGCGTGCAGCGGGGCTAATACCGGAGTGAAAGAGCCGCTGGGGACCAACCTGTGCCGGAGCAACAGCGTTGGAAGGAGCCGTCAGCCAGGGCCGAGGCTAAGAGGTTGACTACCTTTTGGCAGTGAAGGACAGCACCTACCAAGCAAAGCAAGGTGAGAGCTGTATTCTACCCGCTTGACAACCAGCTGTGGTCCAAAGCAGGCGCTAGTTCTACTGGCGTCCGGTCACTGGGGTAAAGAAAATTCGCCTGTGGACAGTTAACCTGGCAAAGAAAAACGCGAGATAGCTGAGAGAAGAGGTGTGCGCCTGTCTGCGTCTTCCTTTTATAGAAGGTGGGTCTCCCCCTAGAGGACGGACGCGCTTCACCGGCCAATCGGGATTGGCAGATTGAAAATAATGCTTCTGAGGAATGCAGACGGGTTGCATCCATTAGTGAGACATCTCATGAAATATTATGAAATAGAACTGAGTATTAACATTAAGAAATTGCTTCTAATGAGCTATAATCAACAGCCAACAGGTAGACGGCAGCGACATGGATTGGACATTAATGTGAGCATACATACACAGAAATGCACGCTAACAATAATGTTAGCATCCATTTGTCAAGTTTTTCTGTTGAACTGATGTTTAGTGAAGCTTCAATGTTACTTAATTCTGATTTTACATATGCAACTGTTAACCTGTTCATATAAAAGAGTCTTTTATAACTAATAGGTACTTTAATACTTACACTGACTTCTTTTTTTTCTTTTAATCAGTTTCATTGTGTTTTAAATAATCTGTTTTTGAGTTTATTGAAAAATGTAGTATTATTATTCTGATTTAAATGTTTTGACTTTAGGAAGTAATATGAGAGTACCCCAAGTTCACAGAACAGTTTCAACTTAATAAAACTGAGTCATCGCAACAAATTTAAAAGTTATGTTTAATAATAAAACGTGTTTCCACATGAGCAGCGTCAGCTTTTAACAGGAAGAAATCTCCACCAGCACCAGGCTCACAGATGGCAGGATTTGACTGGGCTGGTTAGGGTTAGTGGACAAGTGTAGTGAAGTGGAGAACAGAACAGGATAGAGAGAAAGAACATTGCCTGGTTATACTGGGAAGCATAGATGAGGAACCCAGAGAAAAAAGGATAGAAAAAAAGAGAAAGCACAGACTACAGAGAGAGAACCACACTTTCTTGCCCTCATTCTCAGCTTTTGCTTTGTACTGCTTCAAACTGCCAGTAGTATTATTATGGGTCCATGTTTGATAATCCTGGGTATTCACATTGATTCTTGTGGTTACAGGGGGATCTGGTTGCTGCTGGAGTGTTGTCAGGAAATAGAAACTTTGAAGGACGCGTCCACCCCAACACCAGAGCCAACTACCTGGCCTCTCCACCGCTTGTTATCGCCTATGCCATCGCCGGTACTGTGAGGATAGACTTTGAGAAAGAGCCGATTGGTAAGCGTCTCCGTGGCTTGGGATACAAAAGAAAATGGGGATGAAAGAGAACAATCAGATTGAGTCTCTGCTTTTCTGACACTCGCAGGCATTAATTCTGAGGGCAAAGAGATCTTCCTCAGAGACATTTGGCCAACACGTGAGGAGATCCAAGCTGTCGAGAGAACCTTTGTCATTCCTTCCATGTTTCTGGAGGTCTACGAGAAGATTGAGGTAGTGTTTCCATGGATTAGGAAGAACGAGCTTCCACATAATTTTTCTATGCTGATGATGTGCCACTGTAAGAATTGTGTTCTTGCTGCAGAAAGTGAATAAGCGCTGGAACTCTTTGGTGGCTCCTTCTGACAAGCTCTACACCTGGGACACCACCTCTACCTACATCAAGTCACCACCTTTCTTTGATGGCTTGGTAAATACACTACTCAACTTAGGTTGTAGGTTGCTTAAATTGTAGATGGAGTCTTGTTACCTGATTGGGGAACTCTTTCACATACAATCTGTGTTGCACTGGAAATTACTCAGAAGCTGTTTAATACTTTGTAGGAGTGTGCCATCTAAGGAACCTCACGGTTCGATTCGATTATGATTCAGGGAGCAACGATTTGATTAATCAACGATTACCACGATATTAAGGATTATCACGATTTTCAATTTTTGAAAAAAAATACTACTTCATACTTTTAAACAAGGATTTTGTTTTGGTATCCATTGATTAAGGTATCCAAATAAATGTATCTCCATTATATTTTATTTATGTCAAATCACCAAATCCAACAGTAATCATATTACAAAATAAATAAATATAACAATATAAAAATAACTAAAATATTTACTTATTTGGTTAATTCAATCTGAACCAACATAAAACCTATCTTAATCAGTAAAAATGAAGACTTCCAAACAGAACTGTCAAAGAGCAGTATAAATCCCACAAGAAACGAAGCATTTTACTATGTAGAACCAAAGCAGCTTTAAAAACATGAAAGCTACAACATCAGCTCTAAGAACACTTGTACTTTCAAGCTATTGTGTACGAAAAGGAGCTGGTCAACATGTTCCAAATTAAGTGTTTCAAGACGGGTCAGGTGGGAGGCTAACAAGGGGCGGGGCGACGCAATCGGGGAACACTGAGGACAGTCTGTGCCGCTATCTGCTATCTTTTAATCCGTATGAGTGAATCTCCCGCTCAGTAACTGGCTCGACTTAAAACATTTATGAATCGTTATCGAATTGCTGTTAATCTAATAATCGATGTATTGGCACACTTCTACTACTTTGATGTAGGAGGAAAATGATTGAGCTGTGTCACAGGAAATTAAACATCTGATCCAATTTTGAGGATTAATTTAGGGTCTTATCATAAATCAAGTCTCTGATATAATATATATTGTTTTTATTGGATTTCTTGAGGTAATTTTTTAGGGTCTTCTAATTCTTCTTTTTTTTTTATTCAGTTGTATAACATTCTTCATTTTAGAAGTGCAACCCCTATAATTTTTTTTTTTTAGATAAAATCATAGTGGGTGCCTCATAATCAATGAATTGAACATGATTTACCCCAAAAATAAAGGGAAAAGTTTAAAATTGCAGTTTCAAAGTTTGTTTTCATCTCTACCCTAAACACTCAGTTTTGACATTTCCGTGTATTGAATTGTGGGATGTGGAGAAATCAGGGAAAGAATGAAGTAAAAACACTTCAATGCATATACAGTGTTTATGGAACTCCACATCCCACAATGCAATGCGTCATTTTCTTTGTTTTCTCTGCTTTCCTCACATTCCATTAGTAATTACCTGTCAGAATAAATAAATGAAACATTCTTTCATCCATTTTCCACGAGTACAACCGTATTTCATATTTATTTGCTTTTATATTAACATAAGCCTAAACTGTAGGAAGGAACAATTTATGTATAACTCATATGGTTTATGATACAGATTTATTTATTTACTGCTTGTGTTTGTTGAAAAACCCATGAGAAGAGGACTTTAAAAAAATTGCATTTTAAATCTAAAAAAAAAAGTATGTATAATTTGTGCCGATATCACATCTGATCCATTTGCCAATATTGGTATTGTATCAGAAGTGAAAAGGTTATATCAGGGGACAGCAATATTTTATTTAGATCAAGGATGGGTCATTAAGCCCGTGTTATGACTCGCACATATCGCCCTCCAATGACTGTAAAAGGTTCTGCATCATTGGAGTGAAACACAGAGCATGTTGTGCAATTCACCCAGAACTGATTTCTATTTCAGGCCTAATTTTTATATAACACTTTCAAAGTGAGTTTCTATTTAAAAAGCCTTGAGCAGGAAGTTGGATAACATAGCGGAACAGAAAACCCAAAAATATACCTTTTGATCATGTAGCTGCTCTTCTATATTTAGATACTTTGTAGTATTCTATTTGATGGTAATGTAACTGTTGACCCTTAGACGATGACTCTGCAGCCTCCCAAGTCTATAACGGGTGCCTACGTGCTACTGAATCTGGGAGACTCTGTCACAACAGACCACATCTCCCCTGCAGGAAACATCGCCCGCAACAGCCCCGCAGCACGTTTTCTCACTGACAAAGGGTGAGTGACGAGTGAGTGGGCTCTTTTCCTCCAACAGCCTGTAAAACCCTCCGCTCTGTCTTTGCAGTTTGACCCCTCGGGACTACAACTCATACGGCTCCCGTCGAGGTAACGACGCCATCATGGCGAGGGGCACGTTCGCTAATATCCGCCTGTTCAACAAGTTTCTCAATAAGCAGGCGCCACAGACCATCTATCTGCCAACTGGAGAAACAGTAAGAATCTGTGAATCGTCACATGTGGGTCACTGACGGGACACGTAAACAGTATTTGCAAAATCACCTGTAAGAAAGAAATGATGAGACTACTTAAGTCCAATCACTTAATCAGTAAACCATGATGATTAGTGTAAAACAGGGGTGCACAACACGTCGATCGCGATCTATCGGTGGATTACGGAGGCATTTCAGAAAAATTTTCCGTGCATTTTCCACGATCATATAAAAATAGCAGGCCCTGATCTTGTTAAAATGTGACACCCTCTTCTACTTTTCTTAAAGCATATAAAGTGGATAGGTTTTTGGATAGATTTTTTTTTTTTTTTTTTTTAAAAAAAAAACACTGTATGTAAAGTTTACATGTCAAAATAGAAAATTCTCTCAAATAAGGTCTGTTTTATGTGGAAGTGGATTAGGACCAATTTTGATAGAGAAAATTATTTTGGGCAAATCATCAATAAAGTCAAAATGTTCAGAATAAAGTTGAAATATAATGATGAGATTCAAGTCTGAATTTCGAAAATAAACTCAAGATACAATATTGTGATAAAAGTCGAAGGCGTGCTAATGAAGTCAAGTCTACAGCAACAGTCTCAGCGCAATAGCCCCGGGAAAGGAGCGGGGCCTGTGAGCAACAGCTGTCAGACAGCCCATCAAACACAATCCTGGCTCTGATTGGTTCTTTTTGCTCGGTCGCAGTGCATTCTGGCAATCTGCCAAAGGCTGCAGGAGCAGCAGGGGGGACTCAATGAGCCTGTTTTCTTCACACAAACTGTTAGCTCTTGGTTTTATGTTCACCTTCCATGCCCTACAGCTAGGGGGCTCTAGCGCTCCATTTACTGGGCACATGTTGTACACATCCATGTTGACTGCGAGTGGTTCAGTTGTAACTTGTATCTGGACGTGGTAATTACGGATTTTTTTTTTTTTGAAAAATAAAAACCTAACATGGAGTACCGGTAGACGATTTAAATAAAGACACGGGAATGGAATTGGTGGGAAAGTGAATGCTACAAAGGGAATCAGTCAAGAATCTGTGTTTGTGACGGAGCAGCGGCGGAAAAAATGCAAAACCTGGCAACAACGCAGCAGACCTAAAACTCCACAGCCCGGTACAAACCCGCCGCACAAATTCGAACGGCAATCAAAGTGTGCAGTGTGTCAGAGCACGTTTCATTGGGCCAAAGATTGTCCACACAAATGTGCGAGTGTTAATGTAACTGAAGATAAGACAGAAGAGTGTATCGTTACGCTTTAAGCTAAAGAATCACCAACAGATGGAGAAATATTCATGACGGAATGCTTTGGCTCAGCTATAATAGACACTGCATGTACAAAAATAGTATGTGGACAAGAGTGGCGAGACAACTACGTTAGTGTGTCCGCAAAGAAAAACGAAAAGTCAATGAGAGCAACAGAGATGCAAAGTCACAGGCCCTTCAAGTTTGGGGATGGAAATGTGGTGTACTCTGTTAAAAATATTAAAATACCAGGCAAGATTGGCAACACCAAGTGCAATATTGAAACAGAAGTGCTCCCAGTTATTATCCCCCTGCTTTTGAATAAGATGTCTTTAAAAATGGCTGGAACCGTTCTGGACGTGGAAAATGACAGTGATGTTTAATCAAGCTGTCAAACTGGACTTTACAAGCTCAGGACATTACTGTGTGAGCATAATGGGTAATGATAACAAATGTCCTACAAGTGCTGATCAAATATTAGCAACTACTGAAGAAGAAGAAGAAGAAGAAGAAGAAGAAGAAGAAGTGCTTACAAACACAAACAAAATGAACACAAACGAAAAGATGAAAGTTTGAGAGAAACTACATAGTTTGGACATGCTTCTGCTGACAAGTTACAAAGACTTTTGAGTAGTTCTGGCAACAAAGACAGAGTGCATTAGCTCACAACAAAAAGTCATAGGTCAGTATGAAGCGTGTCGAAAATACTGTAAGACCAAACCCAAACCTGCTGTTGGCTTACCACTGGTTTCAACATATGAGACTGTAGCTGTAGATCTGCATCTGCATGAGCCAGGGTTGTGGTACCTATATGTTATTGACCAGTAAACTTGATTTAATGCAGGACTACCAAGAGGTCTTCTGAAATAGTCAAACATTATATCAACGATTGGATAAATGTTCATGGCCCACCACAAAATTTGTTCAGTGACAATGGAGGTGAGTTTAAAAATGAAGAGTTGAGAGACATGGCTCAAAACTTTAATATTAATATAAACTTTAAAGGACCAGGAGTGGTCATTGGGCGGGACGGCACTGTTATTTTTGTTCAACACGGAGGTATCTGTCAGAGTTCACCAACTCAGGCTGAGGAAGGTCACTCAAGACCATGTGGAATTATCTCTGAGAAAGAAAATAGTGATGAACAACACAACACACGTGACATAAATGAATATGCAGAAGAGACAAATGCAGAAAACATTGACAGTGACCCACTGAATGCTCCTGAGAATGTGAGGGCTTAAAGACGATGCTGGAAATGTAAATGTGCAGACTGGTCAAATTGTGACGTTCAGAAATGGTCAGAGTGGTGCCTCACAAAAAAAAGTGTTAGGACGTGCCGGCAAAGCAAAAGGAAAATACAATAATTGGTATTCAAAATTGGTGAACTGAAAAGCTGGATACAAAATGTGTTCGAGGAGGTTGAGGACATAGGCATCTCCACTCGATGGATGTGCACTCTGAAAGAGACAGACAACAGATTAGTACCAAAAGCCAGGCTTGTTGCACGTGGATTTGAGGAGCTACAAGTTTCTGAACTACAAAAAGACTCTCCAACCTGTGCCTCAGAGTCTCTGAGGTTCCTTGTGGCAGTAAGTTGTCAGAAACAATGGCAACTTCATTCAATGGACATCAAATTGGCTTTTATTACAAGAATTAGAACTGTCTAGAGACATTTTCATCAAACCTCCTCCTGAGGCCAATAGCACAGTGATGCTTTGGAAACTGAAAAAATGTGTACGGTTTAGCTGATGCTTCATTGTATTGGTATAACAGAGTGAAAAGCATAATGATTGAAGCAGGGGCTGTCATATCTAAAGTTGACCCTGCAGTTTTCTACTGGTTAGATGATGAAAAGTGTGTAACTGGTATACTAGCCTGTCATGTTGACGATTTAATTTGGCGGGTACACAAATGTTTACTCTAAATGTCATGCCTCACCTCAGATCCAAATTCAAGTAGGTCGTGAAGCTCAGGATAGCTTTTAATATGTAGGTGTTGATTTTGTTACTTCAGAAAAAAAAAGATTCACCGAGACATACATTCAGCATTTACAGCCCATACCTCTTGATCCTTCACGGACCGCAGAGCCAAGCTCGCCCCTCACTGAGACAGAGAGAGGTCTGCTCAGGTCCAAGATAGGGCAACTTTTGTGGGTTTCCAGACAAAGCAGACTTGATGCCATGTTTGATGCCAGTAACTTAGCATCAAATCTCAAACAGGCTACAGTACAGACCGTTAATGAAGAAAACAGAGTTGTGTGTAAACTCAATGCTCCTTAAGCCGCTCCATGAAGGACGTGGGCTGTTGAGTGAACACTTGAATGTGCTCTTTTGACAAATATTTCTGTTCATTAATGTTATAGTTCATATGCCCATTTTGTTAGGGTAAAAAAAAAATGACAATTTTTTTTTTTATATATAAAGAGTGAGTGAACCTCAGATTCAGGAGGAACAATGCGGTTTTCGTCCTGGTCGCGGCACACTGAACCAGCTCTATGCCCTTCATCGGGTGCTCGAGGGTTCGTGGGAGTTCGCCCAACCAGTCCACATGTGCTTTGTGGATCTGGAGAAGGCGTTCCTCCGTGTCCCTCGTGGTGCCCTGTGGGGGGTGCTCCGGGAGTATGGGGTTCGGGGCCCTTTGCTAAGGGCTGTCCGTTACCTATATGAACGCAGCAGGAGCCTGGTTTGCATTGCGGGCAATAAGTCAGACCTGTTCCCAGTGCATATTGGTCTCTGCCAGGGCTGCCCTTTGTCACTGGTTCTGTTCATTACTTTTATAGACAGAATTTCTAGGTGTAGCCAGGGACCGGAGGGAGTCCGATTTGGGAACCTCAGGATCTCATCTCTGCTGTTTGCAGATGATGTTGTTCTGTTGGCTTCATCAAATCAGGACCTTCAGCATGCCCTGGGGTGGCTTCCCCTCTCTGGGTCGGTAAAGAGTCCTTGTCTCAAATGGAGGAGGTGAAGTATCTCAGGGTTTTGTTCACGATTGAGGGTCGGATGGAGCGTGAGATCGATAGACGGATCAGTGCAGCGTCAGCAGTGATGCGGTTGCTGTATCGGACTGTTGTGGTGAAGAGGGAGTCGGGGGGCAAAGCTCTCAATTTACCAATCGATCCACGTTCCTACCCTCACCTATGGTCATAAGATTTGGGTAATGACCAAAAGGTCAAGATCGCGGATACAGGCGGCCGAAATTAGTTTCCTTCGCAGTGTGGCTGGGGGCACCCTTCGAGATAGGGTGAGAAGCTCAGTCACTCGGGAGGAGCTCGGACTAAAGTCGCTGCTCCTTCACGTCGAAAGGAGGAAGCTGAGGTGGCTCGGGCATCTGTTTCGGATGCCTCCTGGTCGCCTCCCTCGGGAGGTGTTTCAGGCATGTCCTATTGGGAAGAGGCTTCGTGGAAGGCCCAGGACACGCTGGTGGAACTATGTCTCTGAGCTGGGCTGGTGTCGCCTCGGGGTCCCCCAGAATGGCTGGAGGAGGTGTGCATGGATCAGGAGGTCTGGGCATCTCTGCTGAGACTGCTGCCTCCGCGACCCGGCCCCGGATAAAGCGGAAGAAGATGGATGGATGAATAAAGAGTGAGTTTGTTAGCTCTTGGTGTTATGTTCACCTTCCATGCCTTACAGCTAGGGGGCTCTAGCGCTCCATTTACTGGGCACGTCGTACACATCCGTGTTGACTGGGAGTGTTCAGTTCTAACTTGTGTCTGGACGTGGTGGCTACGGATTTTTTTTTTTTTTTTTGAAAAACAAAAACCTAAGTTGGAGTTTATCTTTGACTAACACAAACTACTAGTTTGATGTAAAGCTGTCATTACGTAGTGACAGCTTTAGCAAATATGACTTTTATAAGATTTACAGACTGCACCTTTAAAGAGATTACAACACCACATTTATGAGCTAAAAGAGAAAGAATATCTTTATTAAACTCGACTATGAAGTATAGTTTAACGCATTCATCAATACACTGCATTTTGTAGATGGTCGTGATCTGTTTGTTGACGAGTATGGTGAATTGGCCCTCGTCAGCCTCCACAGATTAGACTTAAAAGTAAACCATGGACTTTTATCACGATACTGTATTATATTATTATATATGGACTATGGCACACGTAGCGATTAGTCAACCAAAAAAAGAAAACCGAGAATGAATAAGCTGGTGCAGAGGAGGACAAAACTGGCTTTTTGTGCTTTTAAACACAGACCATTGATGATAGGAACCTTATTCAAACTTTGACCAGAACCCAGAGACAGCAGTGGATCTATTTACATAATCCACGTATCAAATACAAAGATTGTCCATGTTCTTGTGCAGAAAATGGATTGATTTAACAGTGGATGCTTGTGCTTCAAGCCTGTCTTAATTGTTCCCTCTCTGCTCTGATCTGCTTTGAGGACAGTGCACTGTCAGCACTCACTGACACAGCTGTTGCTGGACGTAGAATAATGTTTAGGCATTAAATAAATCATATTTGATATTAAGTGCATTGCATTTTTTTTTTTTTAAACGGTATTGAAACCGATACCGTTGCTGGTCGACCAATGAAAATCTTGGGCCACCACGACGGCATCGACCAATTAGTCGACTAAACGACCAAAGTTGGCAGCCATAGTAGTCAGAAATAAGATGGAGTCTGTCTGAGCTAAAGTCTCGATGCCCTCGATTTGAGTTACACTACAATGACATTTCCTCACAGATGGACGTGTTCGACGCCGCCCAAAGGTATCAGCAGTCGGGTGTCCCACTGGTGGTCCTGGCTGGGAAGGAGTATGGATCAGGAAGCTCCCGAGACTGGGCAGCTAAGGGTCCATTCCTTCTTGTGAGCCTCTTCTTACACCCGTTATTCCAAAAACAACCTAAAGTTGGTCGTAATTGTGTAAATGACAGTGTTTGGTTGTGGTTTAGGGCATCAAAGCGGTCCTGGCAGAGAGCTACGAGCGGATCCACCGCAGTAACCTGGTGGGAATGGGAGTGATCCCACTCGAGTATCTCCCAGGAGACACTGCTGACAGTTTAGCGCTCACTGGGAAGGAGCGCTACACCATCATCATCCCAGAGCCGCTCACGCCCAGGATGATGGTGGACGTGAAGGTACGCAAACACCAGTCCACATCAGGGGCCTCATTTATAAATGCTGCGTATGTAGAAAAGAAAGTGTACGCCACTTATAAGCAACGTTTGGGATTAAAAAAAAAAAAAAACTTATTTCCACAGCAGCTCTGACCCTACCGTACGCACAAAATCAGGAGAAATGGGAAACTCCGCCCCCAACAGGAGAAGGATGAAATTAAAGACAGCTCTGTGAATCTGATAAATTTGTGTGAAATAATCGAACATTGCACATTTCACAACACATATCATATATGAAGGATATGTTGGTAAAAATGAAGGAGGAAAAAATTATACTGACGTCCTCTTGTGTTAGCTTTCTGATAACAGGTCATAAATCAGCTGTAAAATACACTAAAAACAAACATGTAATTTCTTTCCTATATTTTAGTTACCTTGTTAGGCTTTCTAATCAATGACAATATAGGTTTTAATATTTTTAGTGTGGGCGTCTGAGCCCATTTTGTGTCAGTATAGTCAGTGGCGGAGCATCACATTTTGGACCCTGGATACAAACTTATTGGCCCCTACTGTAAGTTATGTACACTTTCCACTAATAGGGAACGTGAGTTGGGTTTAGACCGTCATGAGACAGGTTAGTTTTACCCTACTGATGATGTGTTGTTGCAATAGTAAACCTAGTAATAGTAATTATTGTAGTTATGTACACTTTCTTTTTTTTCACATTAACCCAGAAGTTCCCAACTTTTTTTGGGTCTTGACCCCATTTTAATATCACAGATGTTCAGCGACCCCAGAGACATTTTTTTTTTTCTCGAATTAGTTTTTGATCATGTTAATTAAAGTGTGTTACAAATACAAAGTAGCCATGATTAGTTACAAAGTGACATGTGTGCCAACTTAGATATTTTATTTGAACTGGATTTATATTTGCGAAAGTTTAAATATAGGATACAGTTATTTGATATGTATTGTGTGTGATGCGTATTTGAAAAATAATAATAAAAAATAAGTAAAAATGACAATTTAAATTATTTTTTACCTCCGTTTTTTTTTTTTTTTTTTTTTTTTTACAATTACTAAACATTATAGGTGACCCCACATGGGATCCTGACCCTAAAGTTGAAAAAAACTGTAATCTATTGACTCCATATCCATTGCTTGTATTTTTTAAATCTGTTCTACAATATTTTAGTTATTTGTTGAATATTGTGTTTGTGACATTTTTGCTACAATTTAGGGGCGGCTGGTAATTTTTTATTGAATTTTGCTTTTTGGGGGGGGGGGGTGGTATAACTAACACACACAAAACAAGGGTTAATAAAAGGTAAAGATAGAATGATTAGAATCATGGGGACACTCTGGCCACCTTTTTAAGAGTCGGTGACAGCAAAATGTAGTCTTCATAATATTTTTTTTAATTTTAATAATTTCATTTCCAATTAATATTTGACGTGCAAAAGAAATGTTCCAGCATTTAAATAAGCAAGAGTGCACGTAGTTTATTTCAAACAAAATAATATATTGCCTAAATGTATTTTTTCCTTTGAGGAAAAGCATGTGGCTGCTGTGTATCTGGCCTCCTTGTTACATCCACAGCACAGCAGAAGCACATGTGGGTCGTACCATTTGCACTGTTTTAAAGGGGGTGGTAGCTAAGGCCTGATGCAGCATGAAATTGATTTAGTGCAAAACTGTGCTTAATAACAGCTTATTTTCACACAGGGCGATTTCAATTCCAAAATGATTAATCTAAAAATGTTTAAAATGCATTTTCGTTCATATATAAAATATAAAACAGACTTCTGAGGGCCCCCCATGCCTTGGGCCCTTTGTACTGATGAAACTGAAGAACTGTAACATGTTTCTGGTTTTTAAACAGCGTTTTCATGGCAATTACAGTTACAAAGTAAATTATCTGAACTCCATTACAATTATGAATATGCCATAATTGTAATTACTAATCAATTTTGTGATTACAATTATAATTGACCCCAATCCTGGTAAACACCCTGGGACTGATGAAAAAATATGGCTTTACTTGAAATCAAATATTGTGAATTATGTATAGTACCAAAGGTGTTTTACTTTGTTCATGTTTAGTATTATAAACAGTAAAGAAAAAAGTAAAAGTTATACATCTTAAAGGTTTTTTTTGCATATGCACTTCTTGAATTTTAGCGTACGCCATAAGTGATCTTACCTACGCACAGTTTTATAAATGAGACCCCTGATCATTGAACGGCTGAGCTGAAAGTCCAAAGTCTACTTTTTCTGCTTTCACAGCTCGACTCGGGCAAAACTTTTCAAGTGCGGATGAGATTTGACACCGATGTGGAGCTGGCGTACTTCCACCATGGAGGAATCCTCAACTACATGATCCGGAAGATGTCGGAAAATTAATCCTGGAAGAACCTGATTGTAAATTACCGTTGGTTATCTCGTGGTAAAATTAAGACTTGACTCAGTGAGAAGTTGAGAAATGATCTCCTTGAATAAGAAGAGTAGAGAAAGGAAAAGCACTTCATGATCACAACTGTTCAGGCTTCAATAAAATGATGAGATATAAATGGCAGAAATATACAAAGCTCTGAAACTGACAGCTCTATATCATCATCGCCCTCTGGTGGTGACCATAGAGATCCTTCTCTAGAAGGTTAATTCACTATTCACTTTCAACAGATGCTTATATTTCCTCCAACAGGCTTGTAATTGAAGTCAAAACGTACTGATTCTACTAAAGCTCTGCATCGAACCATGTGTTGATTTAAATATCCTTAACAATGACAAATACAATAAATAATTGATGGAAATGTGCAATTTCTGACCATCTTCTGTATGTCCTGTTCTGTTCTAGTTTGCTTTCACGTTGGGCTTCACTTGTTCCTCAGGCATTCCTCACCTCCCCGTAAACATGCTTGGTCTGTGTGAACTTCATGTGAGTGGCTGCGTGATCGTGTTGAGTGTAGATGCTGCTTTGATACAGGGTCACATGTTTGTGTCTATGGACGGCCTTGTTGGGAGAAAATACTGCTGAACGCAATCAATAAAGATGATTTTTGAAAATGTTTCCCCCTCATTTCATCAAAGTTTGATGAAGGTTTTTTTTTATCAGATAAAAACAGTGTAAGCCTCATAGATCAATCAATCAAATGTGATTTGCAGGTAAGTTCGTTGTGATTTCTACTTAAAACACTTTGCTGTTGACATGTGGGAGAAGTTTCATTGTGGGACGCAGAGGTGTTGAGACCACAAATATATCGACATGGTAAAAGAGGAATTACTGATATATGTAAATTGGTTTTAACTCGTCATCAATGTAAGTGCTACGTGTGAAAATGGCAAATGTATTCCAGATATCTAAAATTAACATTTGGACAATACAAAATAAATCTTGACATGTTGAAATGTAATTCCCACAAGTAAAAATTAAAATTGTAACTACTCAGTAATGCTGATTAAATGTTAAAACAGCGTGCCATAGTGGAAAAGTACATCGAGATGCATCAATTCATAATTGCAGTCCCTATGATTGTAATGAGGTAAGGTAATTACTTGAATTGGAGTTGAGTTAGATGTTTTTGTATTTTTAAAATACATTTATTTGAATTCCATTCTTTTATTTTTATTTTATTAATTTATTTTGTGCCCTTTGTCATGCTTTAATAATTACAATGTGAAACATTTTTAATGCATTGTTGCTGAAAGTCGCTACATGTTTAGTTGTTTTATTGCACCAATATAATTACTATACTGTAAAAATCATACTTTTAATCACATGTTTTCCTTTGTGGTAAATACTGTCCAGGTATGACATATTTTTAATTTATTTGGAAGTGCTGCACCTGGATCAGACATGACAGTTACCGAGGTTCATGGAACGCAGCATAACGCACGTTATGACGTAACATCTTAAAAAACGCAAGTGACGTGTGACCACATGAAGGTCTGCTGAGGAACTACAGGATCTCCCCTAAAGGAAGTCTCTAAAGGTCACTGTACGTTTTGACCAGCAGATGTCCCTAGTGAGCGTTGTGTGACAGTGAGTTTTTACCGTTTGTGTAGCATCATTTAAGTGTTTCTTGTCTTGTGCAGTAGTTGATGTGAGTTTACACTCAAAATACATTATTGAAGTGAAAGCAGTGTTTACTGTGTAAAACATATATTTCTCTCTTTTTGTACAAAAGGTAATTAAAGTCAATTAGGTTTTTATCTTAACGTGAAGGTGTCCTCTTGACTGCCATGAAACCATTCATAATGTAATAGGTGGCCTTAGGGCCATATACAAAGTTGTGAGTGAAAATATGAAAATCTATTTTCATATCAAACTATCTTGATTCATCTGTAATCTTCAATTCTTATGTGATACTGTGCAAGAGAGTAAGTGTTTAATGTTTCTTTCTGATCAATTCTGCCTTTCCAGCAGGAGCCAACTATCCAGAACAGCCACAGTACCCCTAATCTATTCAACCAACACCAGTTATGATTAATCCCGCCCAGCAACAGCCACAGGCCCCGCCTCCACAGCAACCCCCCACACAGCCACAAGGACCACCAAAGCGAGAACGCAAACGGGTAATGTGTCCTAACAACAGGGCAGTACAGCCCTTGTAGGAGGTCAAAAACTGAATGGGGTGGAATGTATTAATGAAATGTGGAACTTTCCTCTTTCACCTCAAAATGACAATAATATTGGTCATAATAATATGAGGCAGCATTAGATATGTAGGGATGCATATTGTAGTGTAAGTAGTAAAAACTGAACTACCTGTAATTGTAACACATCCATTCTTTGTCTGATAGATAACAATACGAGACCCTAACCAGGGTGGGCGTGACATCACAGAGGAGATCATGTCTGGTAGATGGTCCACCCCAACGCCGACTCCCCCACAGGTACTAGATTCAAACCAGTACCACTTTTTGGGAGTACTGGTTCTCTAACAAAGGGTGAAATATGAGAAAATACTATATCTGACAAGTGTGAAACTTGTGTGGCTGTAAATGTACAGTCGGTTATCAAATCCCTAATTTATTCTGTCTGACGCATCCCATCACAATGGTATTCTGCAGTGATCAGTACTTTCTGACCACGTGAAATAGTTTGGGCTTCATTAGTTGCAGATGTACTGTATTTGTAGTCCTAACTTCAATGGCCTTCTCAATCCTTTGTTTTTGCAGACCTACGATCAGAACAAACCCACCATGGCTGCCAATGATCCAAGGGTGCAGGTGAGCAGTGGCCCTCCAGTTGTCGAGCCCACTGACTTCTACCCCACCAGCTCACCAATGAAGATGATTTCCCAACAGCAGCTGCCTTTTGCCGGCTATCCTCAGGGTTACTTTATTCCTCCTGAACAGGTTGGTTCTTAAAGGGCTTGATCCAATGTGATCACAGTCTTTTTAGGATTTATAAAGATTGTCTATTAAATACTTTGAGACAATGACACAAAATGAAAAAATAACTGTCCATAATGCTTTGTTTTAATAACTTGTATAGGTGGTTTATAGAATCTGACAGATTATACTAAAGCTCTAGCATTATAAGGTGTAACTGGGATCTCAATTTTACCTCTGCAGTACTGGGACCCTTACATGCCTCCAATCCAGCAATACCCTGTGACCACTGGTTCTACAGGATTCTACCCAGGAACCATCCCCGCCGAATACCCTGGTTACGGTAAGGGTGGTATTTGTGACCAACACTAACTGAACACAACTGCCATTTAGTTGCTCAGTGACGGGGAATTATTAAAAAGTTAACTTTTTATGCAATGGGAATCAATTTTGCCATGTGAGAAAATAATTTAGCTACATTTGTGAAGAGAATCGAGGCCAATGGATTGTTGGTTTATCATTGGTTTTACCCGCGTGCTTTGCTGTGATGTCTCTGCTGTGTGTATTGATCTGCCCATTAATTGTTGTCTGGCTTAAGATCTGATTTTGCTTAAGTTATTTCTTCTCTGCCCTCCAGGCTCCATGAAATATCTGCCAAACCATAGTTTTACATCTAATGCTGATTACTTTAGGTCCAATAAAACTTCTGGTTTGCAGTTTGAAAGATGCTTTTGCTGCCTCCAAGGCTTCAACCTAATCTACATGTCTGATTGTGCTAACAGATATATTAAATATATGTAGTAAATATGTTTTATTCAAATCTGTGAGCATGAAAGTTTAAAATCCTAAACTATTGCAGTCTTTTTAACTGCATTTCTTAAAATAAATTTTATCCACAAATCAGTCTTTCAAATACATTGAGGTTTACAAAAGGTGATTAAAGTTATTTAGGTTTTTATCTTAATGTGAAGGCGTCCTCCTGACTGCCATGAAACCCTTCATAATGTAAATAATGTAAATATGAAAATCTATTATATCAAACTATCTTGATTCGTCTGTAATCTTTAATTCTTATGTGACACTGTGCAAGAGAGTAAGTGTTTATTGTTTCTTTCTGATCAATTCTGCCTTTCCAGCAGGAGCCTACTATCCGGAACAGCCACAGTACCCCCAATATGATCAACCAACACCTGTCATGATTAATCCCGCCCAGCAACAGCCACAGGCCCCGCCTCCACAGCTACCCCCCACACAGCCACGAGGACCACCAAAGCGAGAACGCAAACGGGTAATGTGTCCTAACAACAGGGCAGTACAGCCCTTGTAGGAGGTCAAAAACTGAATGGGGTGGAATGTATTAATGAAATGTGGAACTTTCCTCTTTCACCTCAAAATGACAATAATATTGGTCATAATAATACGAGGCAGCATTAGATATGTAGGGATGCATATTGTAGTGTAAGTAGTAAAAACTGAACTACCTGTAATTGTAACACATCCATTCTTTGTCTGATAGATAACAATACGAGACCCTAACCAGGGTGGGCGTGACATCACAGAGGAGATCATGTCTGGTAGATGCTACAACCCAACGCCGACTCCCCCACAGGTACTAGATTCAAACCAGTACCACTTTTTGGGAGAACTGGTTCTCTAACATAGGGGGAAATATGAGAAAATACTATATCTGACAAGTGTGAAACTTGTGTGGCTGTAAATGTACAGTCGGTTATCAAATCCCTAATTTATTCTGTCTGACGCATCCCATCACAATGGTATTCTGCAGTGATCAGTACTTTCTGACCACGTGAAATAGTTTGGGCTTCATTAGTTGCAGATGTACTGTATTTGTAGTCCTAACTTCAATGGCCTTCTCAATCCTTTGTTTTTGCAGACCTACGATCAGAACAAACCCACCATGGCTGCCAATGATCCAAGGGTGCAGGTGAGCAGTGGCCCTCCAGTTGTCGAGCCCACTGACTTCTACCCCACCAGCTCACCAATGAGGATGATTTCCCAACAGCAGGTGCCTTTTGCCGGCTATCCTCAGGGTTACTTTATTCCTCCTGGACAGGTTGGTTCTTAAAGGGCTTGATCCAATGTGATCACAGTCTTTTTAGGATTTATAAAGATTGTCTATTAAATACTTTGAGACAATGACACAAAATTAAAAAATAACTGTCCATAATGCTTTTTTTTAATAACTTGTATAGGTGGTTTATAGAATCTGACAGATTATACTAAAGCTCTAGCATTATAAGGTGTAACTGGGATCTCAATTTTACCTCTGCAGTACTGGGACCCTTACATGCCTCCAATCCAGCAATACCCTGTGACCACTGGTTCTGCAGGATTCTACCCAGGAACCATCCCCGCCGAATACCCTGGTTACGGTAAGGGTGGTATTTGTGACCAACACTAACTGAACACAACTGCCATTTAGTTGCTCAGTGACGGGGAATTATTAAAAAGTTAACTTTTTATGCAATGGGAATCAATTTTGCCATGTGAGAAAATAATTTAGCTACATTTGTGAAGAGAATCGAGGCCAGTGGATTGTTGGTTTAACATTGGTTTTACCCGCGTGCTTTGCTGTGATGTCTCTGCTGTGTGTATTGATTTGCCCATTAATTGTTGTCTGGCTTAAGATCTGATTTTGCTTAAGTTCTTTCTCCTCTGCCCCCCAGGCTCCATGAAATATGTGCCAAACCATAGTTTTACATCTAATGCTGATTACTTTAGGTCCAATAAAACTTCTGGTTTGCAGTTTGAAAGATGCTTTTGCTGCCTCCAAGGCTTCAACCTAATCTACATGTCTGATTGTGCTAACAGATATATTAAATATATGTAGGAAATATGTTTTATTCAAATCTGTGAGCATGAAAGTTTAAAATCCTAAACTATTGCAGTCTTTTTAACTGCAGTTCTTAAAATAAATTTTATCCACAAATCAGTCTTTCAAATACATTGAGGTTTACAAAAGGTGATTAAAGTTATTTAGGTTTTTATCTTAATGTGAAGGCGTCCTCCTGACTGCCATGAAACCCTTCATAATGTAAATAATGTAAATATGAAAATCTATTATCATATCAAACTATCTTGATTCGTCTGTAATCTTTAATTCTTATGTGACACTGTGCAAGAGAGTAAGTGTTTAATGTTTCTTTCTGATCAATTCTGCCTTTCCAGCAGGAGCCTACTATCCGGAACAGCCACAGTACCCCAAATATGATCAACCAACACCTGTCATGATTAATCCCGCCCAGCAACAGCCACAGGCCCCGCCTCCACAGCTACCCCCCACACAGCCACGAGGACCACCAAAGCGAGAACGCAAACGGGTAATGTGTCCTAACAACAGGGCAGTACAGCCCTTGTAGGAGGTCAAACACTGAATGGGGTGGAATGTATTAATGAAATGTGGAACTTTCCTCTTTCACCTCAAAATGACAATAATATTGGTCATAATAATACGAGGCAGCATTAGATATGTAGGGATGCATATTGTAGTGTAAGTAGTAAAAACTGAACTACCTGTAATTGTAACACATCCATTCTTTGTCTGATAGATAACAATACGAGACCCTAACCAGGGTGGGCGTGACATCACAGAGGAGATCATGTCTGGTAGATGGTCCACCCCAACGCCGACTCCCCCACAGGTACTAGATTCAAACCAGTACCACTTTTTGGGAGTACTGGTTCTCTAACAAAGGGTGAAATATGAGAAAATACTATATCTGACAAGTGTGAAACTTGTGTGACTGTAAATGTACAGTCAGTTATCAAATCCCTAATTTATTCTGTCTGACGCATCCCATCACAATGGTATTCTGCAGTGATCAGTACTTTCTGACCACTTGAAATAGTTTGGGCTTCATTAGTTGCAGATGTACTGTATTTGTAGTCCTAACTTCAATGGCCTTCTCAATCCTTTGTTTTTGCAGACCTACGATCAGAACGAACCCACCATGGCTGCCAATGATCCAAGGGTGCAGGTGAGCAGTGGCCCTCCAGTTGTCGAGCCCACTGACTTCTACCCCACCAGCTCACCAATGAGGATGATTTCCCAACAGCAGCTGCCTTTTGCCGGCTATCCTCAGGGTTACTTTATTCCTCCTGAACAGGTTGGTTCTTAAAGGGCTTGATCCAATGTGATCACAGTCTTTTTAGGATTTATAAAGATTGTCTATTAAATTCTTTGAGACAATGACACAAAATTAAAAAATAACTGTCCATAATGCTTTTTTTTAATAACTTGTGTAGGTGGTTTATAGAATCTGACAGATTATACTAAAGCTCTAGCATTATAAGGTGTAACTGGGATCTCAATTTTACCTCTGCAGTACTGGGACCCTTACATGCCTCCAATCCAGCAATACCCTGTGACCACTGGTTCTGCAGGATTCTACCCAGGAACCATCCCCGCCGAATACCCTGGTTACGGTAAGGGTGGTATTTGTGACCAACACTAACTGAACACAACCGCCATTTAGTTGCTCAGTGACGGGGAATTATTAAAAAGTTAACTTTATGCAATGGGAATCAATTTTGCCATGTGAGAAAATAATTTAGCTACATTTGTGAAGAGAATCGAGGCCAATGGATTGTTGGTTTATCATTGGTTTTACCCGCGTGCTTTGCTGTGATGTCTCTGCTGTGTGTATTGATCTGCCCATTAATTGTTGTCTGGCTTAAGATCTGATTTTGCTTAAGTTATTTCTCCTCTGCCCCCCAGGCTCCATGAAATATCTGCCAAACCATAGTTTTACATCTAATGCTGATTACTTTAGGTCCAATAAAACTTCTGGTTTGCAGTTTGAAAGATGCTTTTGCTGCCTCCAAGGCTTCAACCTAATCTACATGTCTGATTGTGCTAACAGATATATTAAATATATGTAGTAAATATGTTTTATTCAAATCTGTGAGCATGAAAGTTTAAAATCCTAAACTATTGCAGTCTTTTTAACTGCATTTCTTAAAATAAATTTTATCCACAAATCAGTCTTTCAAATACATTCTGAGGTTTACAAAAGGTGATTAAAGTTATTTAGGTTTTTATCTTAATGTGAAGGCGTCCTCCTGACTGCCATGAAACCCTTCATAATGTAAATATGAAAATCTATTATCATATCAAACTATCTTGATTCGTCTGTAATCTTTAATTCTTATGTGACACTGTGCAAGAGAGTAAGTGTTTATTGTTTCTTTCTGATCAATTCTGCCTTTCCACCAGGAGCCTACTATCCGGAACAGCCACAGTACCCCCAATATGTTCAACCAACACCTGTCATGATTAATCCCGCCCAGCAACAGCCACAGGCCCCGCCTCCACAGCAACCCCCCACACAGCCACAAGGACCACCAAAGCGAGAACGCAAACGGGTAATGTGTCCTAACAACAGGGCAGTACAGCCCTTGTAGGAGGTCAAAAACTGAATGGGGTGGAATGTATTAATGAAATGTGGAACTTTCCTCTTTCACCTCAAAATGACAATAATATTGGTCATAATAATACGAGGCAGCATTAGATATGTAGGGATGCATATTGTAGTGTAAGTAGTAAAAACTGAACTACCTGTAATTGTAACACATCCATTCTTTGTCTGATAGATAACAATACGAGACCCTAACCAGGGTGGGCGTGACATCACAGAGGAGATCATGTCTGGTAGATGGTCCACCTCAACGCCGACTCCCCCACAGGTACTAGATTCAAACCAGTACCACTTTTTGGGAGTACTGGTTCTCTAACAAAGGGTGAAATATGAGAAAATACTATATCTGACAAGTGTGAAACTTGTGTGGCTGTAAATGTACAGTCGGTTATCAAATCCCTAATTTATTCTGTCTGACGCATCCCATCACAATGGTATTCTGCAGTGATCAGTACTTTCTGACCACGTGAAATAGTTTGGGCTTCATTAGTTGCAGATGTACTGTATTTGTAGTCCTAACTTCAATGGCCTTCTCAATCCTTTGTTTTTGCAGACCTACGATCAGAACGAACCCACCATGGCTGCCAATGATCCAAGGGTGCAGGTGAGCAGTGGCCCTCCACTTGTCGAGCCCACTGACTTCTACCCCACCAGCTCACCAATGAGGATGATTTCCCAACAGCAGCTGCCTTTTGCCGGCTATCCTCAGGGTTATTTTATTCCTCCTGGACAGGTTGGTTCTTAAAGGGCTTGATCCAATGTGATCACAGTCTTTTTAGGATTTATAAAGATTGTCTATTAAATACTTTGAGACAATGACACAAAATGAAAAAATAACTGTCCATAATGCTTTGTTTTAATAACTTGTGTAGGTGGTTTATAGAATCTGACAGATTATACTAAAGCTCTAGCATTATAAGGTGTAACTGGGATCTCAATTTTACCTCTGCAGTACTGGGACCCTTACATGCCTCCAATCCAGCAATACCCTGTGACCACTGGTTCTGCAGGATTCTACCCAGGAACCATCCCCGCCGAATACCCTGGTTACGGTAAGGGTGGTATTTGTGACCAACACTAACTGAACACAACTGCCATTTAGTTGCTCAGTGACGGGGAATTATTAAAAAGTTAACTTTATGCAATGGGAATCAATTTTGCCATGTGAGAAAATAATTTAGCTACATTTGTGAAGAGAATCGAGGCCAGTGGATTGTTGGTTTAACATTGGTTTTACCCGCGTGCTTTGCTGTGATGTCTCTGCTGTGTGTATTGATCTGCCCATTAATTGTTGTCTGGCTTAAGATCTGCTTTTGCTTAAGTTATTTCTCCTCTGCCCCCCAGGCTCCATGAAATATCTGCCAAACCATAGTTTTACATCTAATGCTGATTACTTTAGGTCCAATAAAACTTCTGGTTTGCAGTTTGAAAGATGCTTTTGCTGCCTCCAAGGCTTCAACCTAATCTACATGTCTGATTGTGCTAACAGATATATTAAATATATGTAGGAAATATGTTTTATTCAAATCTGTGAGCATGAAAGTTTAAAATCCTAAACTATTGCAGTCTTTTTAACTGCATTTCTTAAAATAAATTTTATCCACAAATCAGTCTTTCAAATACATTGAGGTTTACAAAAGGTGATTAAAGTTATTTAGGTTTTTATCTTAATGTGAAGGCGTCCTCCTGACTGCCATGAAACCCTTCATATTGTAAATAATGTAAATATGAAAATCTATTATCATATCAAACTATCTTGATTCGTCTGTAATCTTTAATTCTTATGTGACACTGTGCAAGAGAGTAAGTGTTTATTGTTTCTTTCTGATCAATTCTGCCTTTCCAGCAGGAGCCTACTATCCGGAACAGCCACAGTACCCCCGATATGATCAACCAACACCTGTCATGATTAATCCCGCCCAGCAACAGCCACAGGCCCCGCCTCCACAGCAACCCCCCGCACAGCCACAAGGACCACCAAAGCGAGAACGCAAACGGGTAATGTGTCCTAACAACAGGGCAGTACAGCCCTTGTAGGAGGTCAAACACTGAATGGGGTGGAATGTATTAATGAAATGTGGAACTTTCCTCTTTCACCTCAAAATGACAATAATATTGGTCATAATAATACGAGGCAGCATTAGATATGTAGGGATGCATATTGTAGTGTAAGTAGTAAAAACTGAACTAGGTGACCGTGGCTCAGGTGGTAGTGGGTCGTCTTCTGATCGAGAGGTTGGGGGTTCGATCCCAGTACCTGACTATGTGTCGAAGTGTCCTTGGGCAAGACACTGAACCCTAAGTTGCTCCCAGTGGTCGACGAGAGCCTTGCATGGCAGTCCTGTCCCACTGGTGTGTGAATGTGAGAGTGATTGGGTGAATGAGCTGATATGTAAAGTGCTTTGAGACTGCTTCAGTGTGATGATAAAGCGCTATATAAAATCAAGTCCATTTACCATTTACCATTTAACTACCTGTAATTGTAACACATCCATTTTTTGTCTGATAGATAACAATTCGAGACCCTAACCAGGGTGGGCTTGACATCACAGAGGAGATCATGTCTGGTAAATGGTACACCCCAACGCCCGCTCCCCGACAGGTACTAGATTCAAACCAGTACCTCTTTTTGGGAGTACTGGTTCTCTAACAAAGGGTGAAAAAAAGCAAATACTATATCTGACAAGGGTGAAACTTGTGTGGCTGTATTCAATGTACAGTGAATTATCAAATTCCTATTTTATTTTGTCTGACGCATCCCATCACAATGGTATTCTGCAGTGATCAGTACTTTCTGACGATATTAAATAGTTTGGGCTTCTTTTGTTGCAGATGTACTGTATTTGTATTACTAATTTCAATTTGATTGCAGACTTCCCTGGGAGACATCAGTCCTCCACAGACCAATGGAGAAGTTTTGCCACAAGTCACTGCTTTGACGAGCAAAGGTTTGTTGGGATTGTCTTTCACTTTAGAGTTTACATTGATGAATGATTATTTTTTAAATGCTTTGCATGTTGGCTTTTTTCTCTAGATGAAAATGCAGAATTCCCAACTAGTTGTGAAACCCCTCCTCCACCACCTGCTACAGCGGAGCCAGTGCTGATGAAGGAGGCTAAACAAGATATGAATGACCAGATAGAAATGCCAGCTGATTTTACCACACAACTCCCCATTGCTTCTATTGAGGAACCAGCGCCATTGCTAGAAGACCCACAAATGCCTTCCCCCCCTCCAGGAGAAGTCTCTAGTAGTGCTCCTGTGGAGGCATTGAGTGAAGTACCAGTAAGTGCTTCTGTGTGTGACACTGTGGTTGCCCTTGTAAGACCATTTGAGTCATTATCAACCCAGGAGACCGCTATGCAGGACGAGGAGGTGGTGGCCGCTTCGGTTGAGAAGGTAAAAAAAGACGACTTGATAACAGAAGAGCTGAAGAATGAAACTTGTGTGGAGCCTGTAGCCGAAGTTGATTTGACAGTTGCACCTGTGAATGTGGGAGAAGAAGAGATTGAAACCAAGACTGAAGCCTCTACACCTCCCTCCTCATTGCTGGAACCTGATGCTCCACAGCTTCAAGAGTCTGATCCAATCTCACCAGTTAAACATGCAGAGCCTGCTCTGTCTAATGGCTTTCCTCAGGAGTCTGAAGACTTTTCTGAAGATATGAAGCTCACGGACACTAAATCCCACAACAAGCCCGACAATTCACAAACTCAGGAACCCTCAACTATGGCAAAAACGGCACCACTAGCCGACCAGGAGGAGCAACAGCCGAGGAAAGAAAAAGAGTCAAAGAAAAGTGAGGAAGTCCCTCCCACTGCTGTTGGCTGCCCAGAGGAACCCACTATGCAAGGTACAAAATACTAAATTAATGAAGTACTAAATTCATGCAATTGATTTCAGTTTTAGTTTCAGCAAGATTCACTTTGTCTTCTTTATGAATAGTTTAAGTTTAAATTTTTTCAGACAACTGTTACTCAATAAATCCACCTTCATTTCTTTTTTAAATGCTTTGCATGTTGGCTTTTTTCTCTAGATGAAAATGCAGAATTCCCTACTAGTTGTGAAACCCCTCCCACACCACCTGCTACAGCGGAGCCAGTGCTGATGAAGGAGGCTAAACAAGATATGGATGACCAGATAGAAATGCCAGCTGATTTTACTACACAACTCCCCATTGCTTCTATTGAGGAACCAGCGCCATTGCTAGAAGACCCACAAACGCCTTCCCCCCCTCCAGGAGAAGTCTCTAGTAGTGCTCCTGTGGAAGCTTTGAATGAAGTACCAGTAGGTGCTTCTGTGTGTGACACTGTGGTTGCCATTGTAAGACCATCAGAGTCATTATAAACCCAGGAGATTGCTATGCAGGACGAGGAGGTGGTGGCCGCTTTGGTTGAGAAGGTAAAAAAAGATGACGTGATAACAGAAGAGCTGAAGACTTTCAAAAAACAGGAGCAGAAGAATGAAACTTGTGTGGAGCCTGTAGCCGAAGTTGATTTGACAGTTGCACCTGTGAATGTGGGAGAAGAAGAGATTGAAACCAAGACTGAATCCTCTACACTTCCCTCCTCATTGCTGGAACCTGATGCTCCACAGCTTCAAGAGTCTGATCCAATCTCACCAGTTAAACATGCAGAGCCTGCTCTGTCTAATGGCTTTCCTCAGGAGTCTGAAGACTTTTCTGAAGATATAAAGCTCACGGACACTAAATCCCACAACAAGCCCAACATTTCACAAACTCAGAAACCCTCAAGTATGGCTAAAACGGCACCACTAGCCGACCAGGAGCAACAGCCGAGGAAAGAAAAAGAGTCAAAGAAAAGTGAGGAAGTCCCTCCCGCTGCTGTTGGCTGCCCAGAGGAACCCACTATGCAAGGTACAAAATACTAAATTAATGAAGTACTAAATTCATGCAATTGATTGAAGTTTTAGTCCCAGCAAGATTTCATTTGTCTTATTTTTGAGTAGTATGTTAAGGTTTCCTTTTTCCAGACAACTGTTACTAAGGAAATCCACCTTGATTTCCTGACATGTTTCAGCCATCAACTGCCAGTCTTTGTAGGCTTGGGCGATTAAACGATAGATATATATCGCGATAGAGATGTAATCAATATCAACAGAAAATATGTGCGATAATAGGTTCGATAATTTTACTGAACTGCATTAAAAAAAAAACCGTAAACAACCCCTGACCCAGAGCCGCAAAGCATTCTGGGGTATGTAGGCAGCCGAACGCGTTGAGCCGCTTTAAAGTAGCTGTTTACATTAGTAGTTTCATGTTTCACCACCTGAAATGATGACTCGAGCAGTACGCGCTGCTGCCGCGGTGTTAAACTTCAAAGGAACATGTCAGAAGATTAAGGTGGATTTCCTGAGAATCCACTTTGAGGTGTGTCTGATCAAATATGACTTGTTTTCATCCTTAGCCAAACAAGACCCTTCAAAGACCTGCTGACCCAGCAAGACTGATGAATGCAGGTCCTGATTTTACTCCCTTTTTAAAGCAGGCCTTGAAAGTATCAAAAGCCTTAATTGCGATTTTTTTTTTTTTTTTTAAGCGTTAAATTCATCCATCACTGACACAAACTGTGTTCTAACATTTATTATACAACAGTTAGTTCCGACCAAGTAATTTGATTGGAGAATCACTCATTCTATGAGTGCTGATATAGAGTTACAACAGCACTGGGACCTTTTACAGACATTATCACTTTGCTGTTCAACCATTCTAATTGCTGTTGGTTAACTTTCAGCTCGGAAATATTTATGAGTTGCCTGGCGACAGCCTCGTCTCCCATCTAGTTGTGGACCTATTTGTTTTGGTGCAAAATAAATTATTAAATGAACTTATGTCATACTGTTTAAAATGCGCTTGTAGAACTGTTGTATTAAAGCAATATCACACTCGAGATCTTGCTGTTTTGTTGATTATCAGCACTGGTCTGATTATATATGGCACTACGACTGAATCACACCAGTGCTGAAATTTCAGCACAAAAGCACTCCCTCTTGTGTGATATTGCTTAATTTTAGTAGCATTCTGAAGTTATATATATATATATATATATATATATATATAAAGAATAGGTACTAAATACTTGCAAGCAACTGTAAAAATAAAATAATTAGATAAACTGGTCATAATTATTCTAGGCAACTAAAAGTTTTAGGCTGTTTTTTGGGAGCGTGGCGGCAGAAGTGGGGACAACCGAGCCTCAAATGAACCTGTGTGTTGTGTCCCCAGCATGACAAACAACCGGGACAGAGGCAGCGGAGACCGAGGATGTAGGGACAGAACTCCTGTTAAAGAGCTCCCAGGTATGTGACCCAAAGTTCCTGTAGGAATTATTACGGTTGAAAGAGTATAAGCTTTCCATCCATCCATCCATCCATTTTCTTACCCGCTTATTCCCGTTTAACAGGGTCGCGGGGAGTATAAGCTTTAATGTGTGTAATTTTATCTCCTGCAGCTAAGCGTGAGACCGCTCCCACTCCCCCTCCATCTCCTCCCAAACCTTCCCTTTGCGAAGAGGAGATGGAGAAGAAGTCTAAAGCCATCATTGATGAATACCTCCACATTCATGACTTGAAGGTTCAAATAATTTTACCAACATACAACAGCAGGACATTTACCTAAATGTGTGCACATTTAGTGTGACCATGACTAACGTTGGTCTTCTCCTGGTCCTGTAGGAGGCGCTGCAGTGCGTGGCAGAGTTCAATAGTGCCTCAATGCTTTGTGTTTGTGCGGCATGGCCTGGATTCCACACTTGAACGCAGCACAACTGTGAGGGAGCACTTGGGCTTGTTGTTGCATCAACTTGTGAAAGTTGGGACGTTACCCACTGAACAATACTACAAAGGGTGAGCATCTGTCAAAGAACAATGTATTTAAAGCCTGGGTCACACTAAAGATGCTCAGCGGCTGACACGAGTGTTTATTGTGCTGTCATAGGCTAAAGGAGATCTTGGAGGTAGCAGAAGACTTGGCCATTGATATACCTTACATGTGGCTGTACCTGACTCAACTCATCACCCCTATGCTTCATGAAGGAGGCATCCCTATGGGACAGCTCTTCAGGTGAGAAAAGATGAAAAACATTTACAATCCAACTGTTTTATTATAATCAATACAAATTGATACTTAATTTATTCCAAATGTATTGAAGCAGTAAAAAAAAAGTCCCTTTCTTAACAAAAATGTTTTCTTGGTCCCAGGGAGATCTCAAAGCCTCTCGTGCCTCTGGGAAAGGCTGGCGTGCTGCTGGCACAGATCCTCCAACTGCTGTGCAAAGTAATGGTATGTACACAAAGGTTCCTTGTTTATTTACTCATTTATTAGACTCCCCAGAAAGTTGGAGCTATGTGGATTGAAGCTGGCCTGAATTGGAATGACTTCCTGCCCCAAGGATGAAGATGTGAAGAAGTTTGTCACTGATCAGGTATTCAAAACGTTATTGAACCATAGAGGTTATTAATGAGCAGTCAAATGCAAATATTTTGGGAAATGCTGTACGTTTAACCCCAAAAAATGTTGACAGATGCACATGCGCATTCTCATCACGACCGGAGCTGTTGCAAAACCCACTCTTGTCCTTTCTCACAGGTGCACAGTGACATACACTCTATGTCCACCAACCTCCTACATGGACAGAAATGTCCAATATTAAACAAAGTATATGGGAGAACTTTGCTCTTTACTCTTGACCCTCAGTTCCATCCCCACACTGAGTGAACTGTGTAAGGGTTTATGGGGTACATGTTGGCTCTTTACCTTTACTCACACAATGTGCCAGAATTCTTTTTGTGGTTCGCGTGGATGTTTTTTTAGGGGCAAGTGAATGGTTTGCACCGTTGAGCCGTGGTTTACATGTGGACTTGTAACTTTCAGAAAGTGGAGTTCACCAAAGGAGAGGATTTAAGGCCAAAGAAAGCGGTGAAGAAGCAGCTCCTTCGTGGGAAAAAACTCAGCAGGATCTGAATGCCCTGCAGACCCTGATGGTACACATGGAGCAACCTGCTAGTAGGTGTTGTCTTATTATTTACCAGGAGGAAAAATACATTTTGGGCTACGTCATGTGTACGACGGCGTATTGGGGCCACATTTAAATAAAAAATCTGAGCACTACAAGAATAAAGTTGTAATATTTTGAGAATAACGTAATTTTATGAGAATTGTCGTCATTTCATTAGAATAAAGTCTCAATATTTTGAGTATAGTCATAATTTTACGAGAATAAAGCTGTATATTAAAAAAAATATGATTTTATTAAAATACGACTTTGCTCATAAAATTACAACAATCTGTAGTGCCCAGATTTTTACTTTATTTAAATGTGGCCCTAATACGCTGTCGTACATATCCACCCTTACGTTATAACGTCTGTTAATTTACATTTAAAATGTCTGTAGATGTCAAAGGACTTTATTGGAACTGGGTACAAAGTCAACTTACTGACAGAAATCCACAGTTCTGCTCCTAACAACTGACCTTTGCATCTTGTTTCTGCAGATCTGCTGTGTATGTTCTTCGACACCTTGTAGGATGGCGACGTTATTAAAGAGAAGGCCTTCTACATGTGGGAGACAAATAAAGGTCCTGCAGGAAACAGGAAAAGGTGACGCGGTGAGGTCGGTCACGGCTTTCTTCACCTGGCTCTGCGAACCTGAGGAGGAGTCTGACAAGGCATAAAGTTTGAAACAAGGAATAAATTTTAAGAGACAAATGACTCTGAACGTTTCTGCCCCTGTTTGGCCAAGCAGGTGCTTCTGCAGTGCAGCTGTTTGAACAATAACGCCCGAGTGGCAGACTCGAATCAATCCTCAGTGAAGATAAATCTTTGTTTTTGTTTTCTTGTGATGGATGGACTTGAAACAATCATTTCTTTCCCCCCACTCTTTGGCGTTCCCTTCACACCCATCCTTCCTGCTTTTCCCAGCAAGTATCGTCATCACACAAACTTGAAAAACTGATTGTGCAGTACTGCTTGTTGGAGAGGTGTGACGTGTCCGCCACCGCTACAAACCAATCAGAGTCTTTGTTGACGATGACGTCAGGCCGTCAATACGGACACCGGTCTGTTCACCCATTCAACCATGGAGTAGAAGCTTTTTTATTTTATTTTTTATGGAGTAGGAGCTGTATGACACTGCCTTTATAACCAGGACTGTACCAGGAAGGATTTGGCGTGGAGGAGAATCAGTGAGGAGGTGGTAGTACCAAGAAAAAATTCTCTGTAGTTTTCATCTTTGAAAGTCGGCACTGAGCTAGGATAGCATTAGCCGCTAATCACGCGGTGGTACCAGTGGTCTGGACACGAGGAGGAGCCTGCATGCTCCATTCATAAACCGGCAGATCAGTGGGTGCTGACTCGCCGATTTGTCCCAAAAGCCAACATGACAGACGGCGATCACTGCCAAATACACCTAAACAGTGGAAAAAGCTTTGTTTTTGTCAATCGTGTCCTGCAGAAACAACAAAATCGCCCTTTTGAAACAACTTGAGACACGCCACGAACGTCTTCACACACTTTGGCGAAAGAGGTGCGGTGAAAGGCACTGAGTGCCACGACAGACCTAGGAAAATGATTTCCTGTGCAGGGCACAACACGCTCTTTTTCGTATTCACCACAAATCCCAGATTTGACAGGTGATCCAACAGTGATCCAAGTTTCTTATTTGTTCATTTCACAAATGTGTCTGCAGCTACCTTCACAGTTGGGAAGTCCCTGGCGATGCTTTCAGGGTTTCCTGTGTGGCAGTCACCATACGATGGGCAGAGAGGATGTCCATCTCCTTTGACTGAAGGTAAGTTGTTTGCTCGAACACTCTAAGGAAAATCTGTGCTGTTAACACAGTTTTGTGTTTCAAGAGACACTCTTTAAAGCCTCGGGCTTTGGCACGAATAGCTGGCTTTTCTGTTTTCCCGCTTTTCGATGGCTTCCAGTGCAGGAACTGCATCAATTAAAAGGCCATTCTCTGGTTTTCCAAAATGTCCAAATATTTTTTGGAGAGCATCATGCTTGGCCCACCACCGAGTCTCACCAGTTGGACTGAGGTGTCTGTGTCTTGTCTCTTCTTGGATTTGTTTTTCCCACAGATTGACTCTCTGATAGGACTCCTTGATGAACACAACTATGTCATTATGTAGACTGAAGAGTGATCCACTCTATTGACAGTTTGTGTTGCGTTTGCAAGCACATGATTAAGTACATGTGCATAGCACCACACATGCACATGAGTTGAAGACTGAGAGCTCATCAGTGCTGAAAAGCCTTTGCACTGGCCCTGCATATTTGATGCCCCATCTGTTGCATTCCTTATGCACATGGCCTTGTCCAGATTCAGAAAGTCTAAAACTCCTGAGAGCAAGTCCACAAACTACTGCCCTGTGGACGCTCCACACCTCACAATGGCAACAAGCCTCTCCTGCACAGCCTCACTAACATACCTAAGGATTGATCATAACCTGTTATGTCCTGAGTCGTGTCTCGCTGAACAGAAAACATTCCATCTTTCTTGACGTCACTGGCGATGCTGACGTGAATGAGGTGTCCAAGTGCATCAATCACCGAGTTAACGGTTGTTTTGGAGATTAGAGTAGACCCTCTATCTCTTGATCCACTGGACTGATGCAACTTCCTGCTTTTCTCGACAGACATTCAAATGTTCTCTATGGCAGACATCATACAGTACTTGCCTAATAACACGATCAGTTCCAAAAAGTTACCATGATCGATGGTGTTATCATCCAAAGTGTATGCTGCCTCATTCTCCACTTGCCTATATCTCAGCCCCTTCTTCCCAAGTACTTTGACCACATCCACTACTCGCTCCAAAACGTGCTGTCTCTTCTTCACTTGTTCCCTATGAGCTGACATCTGACTGCCAGCGAACAAGCTGCTGATGCAGCTTTTTGAGCACCTTAAGAAAAAAGCTTCAGCACAGGTCTGGTGTGCAGTGCTCTTTTCATGCTCCACTGTGTGCAGATGTACATGTTGCCAGTCACTCTTGCCTGTAATAAATGCGCTGGTATCAGTCCTCCTTAAAAATGCCAGACACCTGGTGTAACATGTAAGGATTGACAATTTGTTGAGGTTTTGAGGAGTTCCCAGATAACAAGGTGACAAAAAGCTGCATTACAATAATCAGTAATATAATGGGCAAATGATTGTGTCATAAAAACAAACATAAACCAGGCGAAAAAAAAAATATGCAACAAACGCAATCTATTCATCTTCATTAAATCTGTACTGTTTTCAAGTACAAGTAGGGTGGCCCTACACCATACTCATGCCATATCATAGTTACAACGTCATGGCCCACATTTTTCCTGAGAAATTAGTCGAGACCCACAAGAACATTTTACTGAAAAACATTTTAAATTGAACGAAAACATGCCCACACTAAAAAAAAAACAACAGGTAATTAATGTCCACAAGAGCTTGCTGTTTAATGTGAGTTAAAAAAGAGAATACATTACAAAAACACAACTTATCAAGAATAAAGAGGATATTCATATTTAAAAGACATTTAAGTAGCTACTATTATGTTAATGAGAAGCATCACATATCCTAGAAAATCCTAATTTGATTAAATCTAAACTATATCTATATGACGAATACTAGCCCAAACATTTGCGGATATCATGTAGCTCCCAGCACATGCTCCAAGGTAAGAGCATGTGCTGGCCTGTGTAGTGTTACTGTCTTTTTATAGAATTAATCTTTATTGTTATTGTTACAAACAACAATAAATAGTTCAGCAGCTCTTTTAGTAAATATACCAACAGAGTGTATATGTACATCTTTAATAAACAGACAGTGGTTATTGGATTAGAAGAATATGGTCAGCAGAATAAGGTTAATACATTAATTTCCATTAAAGTAACCAGTAATTCAGATGATAAATTGTGACTTTCATTTCTACACTGGAAACATATTGTATGTATTACAGTTTATGACAAGACAAAATGTACATTCAAAGAAATTATTTCATTGTTTAACTCACTACCATTATAAAATTAGCATGAATGTGTACCAGGTACAGCATTAAATGTATCCTGTACATTTGGCTAATTTGTTAAATGTCACAGAGATGAGCTACACACAGGTAAGTTATAATGTTCTACAAATTGTCATAAAAACACTAAACTACAACATGCATTATGCATATACATATTCAACCTTCCAGGGATTTGTAAGATTTAAAATCATCCAGTGTATAAGCACTCTGTGTTTACACGGCAGCTCACAATGTCTGGAGCTCTGACTAAGCAGCCTCAATCAGCTGGGAAATCTTGTTTAGTCCATCAGATGAAAATCTTTCTTACAGAATGTCATCGGTAAATGAAAGGATTGGATCTACCAACACATCAACCAGGATTTTCTAAGAATGGGCAGGTCAATTTCCAAGAGACCTGATTGGTCAGGAGGCGGGGCTTTTATGCTCGCTCAGATCTTATCCACATCTTAACCTGGTCCTGACCAGTTTATCCTTTCAGCCTAAGTTACCATGGTAATTTACCCAGCTAAGAAGTTAACCAGCGTCGTAGTACAGCACACACCGAATAAAACCCAGAAGTTAGCGCAATTAGAGAAAATGCAGCTTTGTAGTACAGGCCCCTTGTGTGTTTTTGTCGCTATTGTGTAATTTGACTCATTTTTGTATGTTTTTGTTGTCGTTTTGTGTCATTTAGCATATTTTCCCCTGATTTTGTATTTTATTATATATTTTTCTCATTTTGGGTGTTATTGGAGTATTTTTGTGTATTTACTTTGCGAGCTGCACAGATTTAGACCGAGGGCCGGATGTGCAGTTTCCAATGTCTGATCTATATCTGTCTTTATTAATATTTGCAGCAAAAACAGCTACAAGAAATGAACAGAGCAAAAAAGATTTTAAATATAAATCTCACTTTGAAATTATGAATCTTATGAAGTGACAAAGCTAGTCTCTCTCTTATTATTAAGTTATTTTTTTGCAGTTCTCACGACTCACTTTTTTTTTGGTGAGCATCTGAAGTGCGTCATCGGGGTATTTCCGCACTATTTTCAATGGGCGGAGGCAGATTAGGTGACATAGGAAAGGCAAAAGATGCGGAGGTGTCACTCACTTCCTCTTCTCCTTTCAAAATAAAATACAAAAAAGAAAATCGTTTATTACGCTTCTGCTGCTGTTTTGAAGGACTCTTTGGATGTTTACATTATATATGGTTTCTGCTATTATCTCATACTAATAACTGGGCAATAGCATTAACCTTTTTTTCGAGAATAATTTAGTTACATGTTTTTCGACGTGCATAAAGTGATTCACAGTCAAAGCAAAAATAATAAATACTGAAGCACAAAAACAAAACAGCTACTGTCAATACATTGACAATCAAGAACAAGACAGAAAATAAAAACTAAAACCACAACAATTCAGATTAGAAAAATTACAATTATTCAAAAGATTCAACTAGTGTATGAAATGTGGAAAACAAAGCTTCCTTTTTAAAATATCTACATTTGTGAATGAAAAATTAAAATTCCGTAAACACGCCCCCACAAGGCTCTTAGCACAGCTCTTGTTTTTTGACCGGAAGTGGTGAGTGTGCAGGGCCACGCGGGCCGCCGCTTCACCCCGCCCTGGGCTGCGGTGGGCGTGGCCAAGCGGCGACGGCACCGCGCTGTCAGAAGTTTGGTTGTTCCCACGGCGCTGCTTGAGGAGCCGTTTACTTTGATTAAAACACGACGTGGAGCAGCGGGAACACAGCGGAGGGGACGGGGAAGCGTGAGGCGACTCGAACACAGCCATGGCTGGTGAGCAGAGGGGGTGGTTCATCCTCCTGGTGTCCCATTGTAGACTGACCGTAGACGTGAAATTGAGCTGCTGGTTGTTGTTTTGTGCTCAGGGGAAAGCCCCGCTATCAGCACACAGACGTGGGCGCTGAATAGAGTCGCTAACGATGCTTAAATTCCCCACAAAGTAATAGATTACGACGCGTTCAAGTCATTCAGACATGGTAGACTTTATTAGTTTTGGGTTCTGCTGAATTAGCTGCTATGGTCACTTTAGTCAGCCCTACAGTGGCGTCTCTAAGGAGGCCTGCTGGGCTTGTCTACTTCATGGATTTCTCTTTTGCGTTTGACGTTCCAGACCTCGTTTACAAATGGTGTAATTTAGTGTTGTTGTGTTCTTTTGAGAAGTTCTGCATTATGACTCACATTTAAACACAGTCAATGCCCCCCTAAAGTTATTTATGCAGTTCCTCTTTAATTAAAAGGCAGTGGGATTCATTTCTGAACTTATGTTATTTTAAATTGAACCTTTAACCTAAATCGAATTTTTATTAAGCAAATCTAAATTTTGGAAAAGACTGGTGCATGCAGAACGTTTTGATGTATTAAGTTGCAACGTTTGCATCCTACATGAGTATCTGTTGTAACCTGATTAACATAAAAATATTATTAAGGTATATATAAAAAAAAAAAAGTAAAAAGTTTGAAGTGGTCCAACATGTTTTGTTTCTCAGAAGGTGACGCAAGCAATTTGTCATGACTCAGTTATTGTTCTTGTTAACTTAAACCATTCAGTTTGTAGTGAATGACTGCTGTGAAATAGCAGTGACTTTAGCAGGGTTCTTTTTTGCTGACTCAAGTTTCGTCACAGTTTTTGTTGACTACATTTTTTTATTTTTTTAAGTGACAATTTTAGTAATCAAATAAATAAACACGTGAACCAAAACTATAATTTCATCCCATGGGGGGGGGGGGGGGGGGATTTAATATTTATTTTATTATTTTCAAAACTGTTTCTGCTTTTTATCTAAAATGTGCAGGTATGTCTTCCCAGATACTTTGTCACTGTTTGTTGAAGGAACCAATATTTAGTTTACTGGAATATTGCACTATAATGGTGTCACTGGTAGGAAAGACCCTATTTATTGTTTACAGAAAGCACTATTGGAGATACTTATTGTGCATGTTGACACTTATTTACAGAAATGTTGCACTAAAATAGTGTCTCTGTTCATTGGACACTTTTTTCAATTTATTGTCTTTCAGAGATAAGAAAAAAAAGATTAAGTGAAAAAATACGTTTTTTATTTTATGTCATGGATTATCGTAGATTGACTTCTGACTAATATGTTGATAATGGCAGTATCGTCATATCGTGAGATAATCGTTATCGTGAGCTTTGTATCGTATCGTGAGGTACCCAGAGGTTCTCGCCCCTAATAAATGGTAATTGATTGTTTTTTTTTAAATGCTTAATCTCTTTTGCTGTAAGGTATATTTTAGTCGACTAAAATCTGTATGTAATTTAGTTGACTATAACTGAAACAGTCCTGATGAGTAAACTTTAGCTAAAATTAAGTTGCATTTTTGTAAGAAGACTGACTGTGACAAAACTCTTTTTATTAGACATTTTTGGCACTCAATTAACAAAGTTTTCTGCATTTGGTAAAGCAATTACGTACAAAAAAACCAAACAAACAAACAAAACGCAACAACAAAGAAACAACAAGATCAGGGAAAAAAACAAAATCAAAATTTGCTGTCAAAATGAACACTGGATTTTAAATGATAGAACAATTTTTGGGGGGAATTCGAATTCATAATTGTGCATATTTGTTGTTGTTTTAATCATGTAGTAGTCATGTGTTTTTGCTGACTGTGTTTTCTTTCAGACTGACAAAGAAACACATGTCAATCTTTATATATAGATATATATACTATCCATGTGTTGTGGCTTTGATGCAGGCGTGTTCCGATTTAAGGGAAATATTAGAGTTGATTTCACTTTTTTTTTCTTTCTCGCGAGCCCCTGAAACTAGAGCACTCAATTCTCTGCACCCACAACGAGGACTTCTCGCAGCGGGGCGTGTAATCAGACACCTGATTTTAAACACGCCGCCCGTCATTGTTTGCCGTTTTGTCTTCTTTGACGACCAAGCTTTGTTATATGGAGCTTGGAAAGCTCCTCGTGCCGTGTCTGGTAGATTTCCACTTTGAACCGCACCACAAATGACAAACTCTTACTGAGCCACAAATATGCGCTGGAGCTGTTTTTGTCGCAGTTTGTGGAACACAGATTGTAAACCAACAATGGATTCGAGTGTCTGTGTCTAACAAGTTTGTCGTTTCTGTGCTGCGTCCCAAACAGGTGCGTACGGATGGAACATGGCCCACCTGAACCCAGGTAAATATGTCAACTATCAGTGGTGTGTGTATAAATCAGGGCTGGAGCTTTACAAAGGGGAGTTATTAAGTCAACACCAGTGATGCAGATGCTAGCTGCTTCTGTTGACATGCTGATTAAAAAAAAAAAAAAAAAGTAAAGCATTGTTTTGCAAACCATGAGCTCAGCTTTCAGTTATTTATTTTTTTTCTTTCTTTCTCTCCAGTCCACACGGCCAACCCATTCATCGAGATCATCGAGCAGCCCAAGCAGAGAGGCATGAGATTCAGGTATAAGTGTGAAGGCCGATCTGCCGGAAGCATCCCTGGAGAGAAGAGTAACGATACCACCAAGACACACCCAGCCATTAAAGTGAGTTCTCAGGGCACGCAGATCAAGTTCTGACCTTTGTTCTACAGTGGTGTTTATAGTGCTGTCATTAAAGAAATAAAGACTTCTGCGATTAATTAATTATGCTCTGTAATTAAATAATTTAATCAATCTTTTTTAATTTCACCTAAAAATTGCTGAGAAACGCCCTCAATTTGAGGTATTTTTATTTAAATTAGATTATTGTGGCAGATCAAAAGTTTGATATATAACAATGTGGCTTTATAAAGTCATTTTTTGTTTATAACGGACTTGAACAGATGCAGGTGTAGCCATTTACCTTCCTCTGTATTTAAGACTAGTCTTTAGTTTAGACCATCAGGGGAATTATTGCTGTGTACTTTAGTTAATCTCCTAATAATAGAGAATGGAAATGAAATAAAACATCCGTTTCATATGTAGTGCTATGAGTTAGCACATCATAAACAGTAAGAACACTTTTATGATCAATACAATTAATGAACACAGAACTAATTGTTTTTTCTCTCCTTCAGACAATATAAAAATAAATAAAACAGACCCATCAATCACAGTGCTGTAAATTAGCACATCAAAAACAACATTGTTCATCACAAAATAAAGTGCTGAAATAGCATCAAGCATTCACTACTAGTAGTGGTAGTAGCCCCGACCACATCCTTTACCACCGATAGTGGTCAACTGATGGATTTGTTCATTCTGGCTCTAAACCCTGTCATCTTGTATGGGGCACTCTGTGCAGCGTCTGAAGGACCGCTGTTCGTGCATGTTTAGCATTGAGATGCTAGCTGCTACATGTTTAGCGTTGAGGTGGAAAAGGTCCACTGATCCAAAAACTCTTTCTTGCACAATTTGCACACAACTAGGCTTTTGTTTTTCATCCGGTGTGTTTTTTTAAAAAAAATTTTAATAAAAAATGAATGTGCACAAAGCACAAAGACTTCTCCTCAGGTTCTGCTTTTGTAGCCGGTCCATCAGTTTTATGGGTATACCGGGAACTCGTGCAGTGAGAACGCTTGCAAAAAAAAGAAAAGTGATTATTGGAATTAATTTTTTTTTAGCACGTAATTTTTACCTGTCACTAATTAATCACAATTAACTCATTAAAGTGACAGCCTTAGTTGTTTCATCGGTAGAAGATGTTTCACTGTATGAAGACAACAAATGAGAAAACAGGAGGTTAATTACCAGCACAGATCAGATCAGAATTCTTTTTTTTTTTTTTATCCCAGGGGGAAATTGCTTTTGTTACAGCCACTTTATGAAAACTAAAATCACAAATAAAAGAATAAAACGTTTAACAAAAATGAAAGAAAGAATAACGTTAAATAAGTGTATAATGAAGTAACAGACTGTTAAAAATAAGGATCGGATGCATGCGCACACACATTACAGTAGTAAAAAATAAAGTAGGATAGATGATACTAATAATAATAATACAAATATACAAATATGATACAGATATTTACAACAATCAAGCTGTGAGGTTACAGTGATGCATTATACAGTTTGATTGCCACAAGCAGGAATGATTTCCTGTGGCGTTCTGTGGAGCACCGTGGTTGGATCAGCCTGGTGCTGAAGGTGCTTCTGTGACTGACCAGCACATCATGGAGTGGGTGGGACTCATTCACCAAGATGGCTTTAACCTTGGACAGGCTCCTCCTCTCTGTCACCACTTAACTTATTCATTTATATTTTATTTGCTTTGCTTACCATACCTAATTCACCTTATGTTGCAGATTATATTTTTTAATCCTAATTTACTAACTTAACCAATGAACTGTACTAGGGCCTCCAATTTTCCGTTTTAACATTTCCCCAATTCTGTGTTAGGGTTCATCAATGTTACTTTACACTTTTCCTGTGGCTGGGCTGTGATTGGCAGTTGACAGTCGAAACATGTCGGGAGATAAATGTTTCCTGAAAAACCTTGTCTGAATAAACAAAACCTCAACTTAACATACTATTCTAAAAGAAGACAAAATGAATTTCACTGGAACTTTTACACTTTTTTGTTTTATCATCTTTCCCTGTTTAGATGTCTTTGCTGGCAAATAACCTTCCTGAAATGGCATCAAACATGCTAAATAAATATTTAGTATGTTATTTTGACATTTTATATGCTTCGGATGACTTACAGAAACTGTGAGGTCGCATTCACTACACTTTCAAATATCAGCCTTCCGTTTACCTTGAAAAATCACATGGAAATGTGGGATATGGTCCCAAAACATTATTTATAAAACCTTTAATTCCTGCCAACCGGCAAATCACGCTCATCTTTTGCAGCCGTGTGATTGGAGATGGCTTCTACCGTGACGTGTCATCGGGTAAAATGATCACCAGTATAGCCAATACACCATCAGACAAGACCTTTCTTTGTGCCAGTGTCTTTTCTACGGAAGCGGATTTGGGCCAATTTTGACGGGAATATTTTTTTTGTTGAGCAAATCAAGATTAGGTCGAAATGTCAAGAATAAAGTTGAAATTTTGAGAATGAAGTTGAAACATGATGTCGAGATTAATGGTGAAAAGACGAGATTTAATTGTAAATTCCGAAAAATAAACTCAAAATACAATATTGTGATAAAAGTCGAAGGTTCTATAATAAATTCAATCTATGGAAGCTGACTACGGCTAATTCACCATATACGACAAAAGTCTCCATCAAAACTGGCCCTTATCTGTTTCCGTAGCTCCTCAATAGCCACAGACGGACTGAATGCGGCCACGGCTTCCAAACTTTGCTGGTTTTTCCTTCAGAACAAGAACAGTTTTTGGCAATATCTCCTTAAAGTCCTTAAAGAGATTACAACACAGGGTTTTTGAGCTAAAAGAAAAGTAATCTCTTTGTTATCAAGCCAATTTTGAAGTATAGTTTTTTCGATACACGAGATTTTGTTGAAGGCCATGATCTGCTGTTTGTTGACATATGGTGAATTGGCCGTCGTCAGCCCCCTTCTTTTTCACTGTAATCTTAACATTTCGACTTTATTCTTGGTTTGCCCAAAATTATTTTCTCCATGAAAATTCTCCCTAAAGTGCGTTTTGGTTTTTCAGACAGGACACTTTTCTCACCAAAGCAACCCGACCGAAACAGGATGTTGTAAAGACGCGAGCAAACACTGCTGTCAGCGCACACTTGTCTGGAAACAGACCAACTTTTCTGCTGACACGTGGAGCGGCTGTATTTCAATACATCTGAGCACTAAAGCGTCTTCTAAGCAGAGGTTGAGGCGGTTGCTTGTGTCTTATATGCAGTTAAATTGACAAACCTACGTTAAGTGCATTGTTCTTTTCGACACATAAATACACGTAGACCTCTGCCTTGATTTAAAGTAAAAAGTGTTTCGCAGAGAAAATAAACCTGACCTGTGTCCGCTGCTTTTAATGGTTGAACAGAGAGCGAAAATGAGACGAGGCAGTTCCACTATTCCAAAAAACGATGCATTGACTCAAAACATTTGCATCGAGTCATTTTATTAATCGGTTTAGTTGGTTTAATAAACAAATTGTTTGAGGCCTAGTTGTATGCGGTGTTAATGAAAAGAAAAAAAACAAGCTTAGTGTGGTCAAAGCTAACGTTTCCCATTTCAACAAGCTTTGACGAGCTACTGGAGTTCAAACTGCCAAGGAATTCTATTTTGAGCTCCTCAAAAAGACGTCTCCACCAAAGCACACAGGAATCAAGCTTAGTTCTTTTTACCCACATACTGTATGTAATGTTCTTATTTAGCTGTGAAATGTGCTTTCTACACACGCTGCGTAGTGTGAGGCAGCTGCATGTAAATTAGAGAATAATTCTCTAAAGAGCATCCGTGTGTTGACTGAGATCACCATCAGATTTTAAAGTACCTTCATCCCTTTTTGAGTTGTGGGTTTGTTCTTATTTCAGGTGCACAACTACAGCGGCCCCCTGCATGTCCGCATCTCCCTGGTGACCAAGAACCAGCCTTACAAGCCCCACCCCCACGAGCTGGTCGGGAAGGACTGCAAACACGGCTACTACGAGGCCGACCTGCAGGAGCGACGGATACACAGGTACAGTCGGTCACATAGTTTGAGTTACATATTAACAGGGAATTTACTATTGTGCTGCTTTAGCCTTTGAAGACCTTTTTTTTTATCATTCCACATTTGAAAAAAACTTTGTAAATGTAGCCGTATGTTTATTAGGACTTTATAAAATCTGTTTTATTTTTCTCCAAATTCCGTTTAATTTTTTCCCTCATTCCGTGTTTTCCACTTCAATTTTTTAAATTCCGTTTTTTTTTTTTTTTATAGAAATAATGAATACTTTTATAATAAACAAAATAAATACTCATAATTAAACAAAAATGTATGTAAAAAATAAAGTAAGATACAAATAAAAGGTAGATATAAGTTGTAGTGACATGGATTATTCTGACTGCTCCTTTTTAATTATTTATGTCATATAAAGATGTATGAGAGCAGCATTGATGTCACCCAATTTCCTCTCAGGGATCAATGGTTTATTGAATCTGATCAGGTTTAATGATTACGGTTTGATCAACATAGTTGAAATTAACCTAATTTAAATTATCCGATCTTCTGTAGCTTGGATGAGATGTTAGAATGTAACATTCTAATCACATTGCTCAAACGTACTTTTATTTTTGTAAACCGGAAGTTGCCACTGAAACGGTTGTACTTGAGGTGGCTTGCTGACTGTGAATATGAACCTACAAGGCACGGACAAAAGGCTGGAATAAAAAGAACTAAAGGACAACACGGACTGAGCTATTCTTAGTCAGACACAACAGTTTAAACACTGAGCAGGGGAAGATGATTAAAACTGATCACATTTTCACGGAGCACCACTGTGCTACACGAAAAACGGACGGAGCTTTACAGGCACAGCAAAGTTAAACGGGCACTGGTGGCTCTGTATTTAGATGTCAGTGATGATTTGCGTTGTTTTTAGACAGTGTTTGTGGTGGTTTAGGCAGAGTTTAATGCAGCCAGGACAGGAGGAGGGAGGAGGGCGAAGCTCCTAATAAGCGGCCCCCGGAAACATTTGCCCATAAAAAAACGTTCCTTGCCCACGGTGACGGCGTTTCATGCCGATTCTGTCCATTTTCGTGTTTAACTGTTTTTATTGGTCGATTCCGTAATTCTGTCCGCAATTCCGTTAACGCAGATTTTATAGGGCCCGAGTTCATCTATGTTATTTATATGAAATTTGCGTTTCCCTCTGGATGATTTTCATTAGATATGAAATCAACACAATAGATTATCCATTACTAGCACAAGGGGAATGCCTGGTTTCATCTCTGTATCTTTTCTCTTAGATTTTATGTCTACAATCTTTGTTTTATGTAAATTGTATTTCCTGTTCAAAAGTGTTTTATGTTACAGTAAAAGCTTGACAAGGGACTTGACAATGACTTTTTATAATGATTTTAAACTTTGGGGCATAAATTAAACAGAGTCGCCATTTTGCACAGGATATGACGTACGTTTGTTGATTCCTGTTAGCTGTTGCTAGGAAACAGTGTTCCGTTGGTCTACAGTTTCTGAACAATGGCAGAATGTAAAGCCAATAGTTGCTATAACAACAAGAGAAAACCCCTGCAGAAACATTTATATTTGTATGTCTAAGCGAAATAAAGACACTAAGACTTTGGCTCCATAATTTTGGTACAGGATACACACTTAACGTTTCTGTTCGGACAAATTTTTGTGGTAAGCGAAGACCGTTTCAAGCCGAGCTGCAATGAGAGGGATCTGCGGGCTAAGCTAATGGCACAAAGCCAAAGTTATGTCTGAAACCAGACGCAGTCCTGACAGAATTCCTTCACAGAAAGTCTCAATGGCCACGGTTACATGATGTTTTTTAATTCAGAATTAGTTTTTCAGAATGAAATCATTCGGAATTAAAGTGTTCTGCTTTGTGTTTACATGGAAATAGTAATTCCCGAACTGAGGTTTACATGAAAAACCGGTTTATTTGGCTTTAGTTAATTCCGCTTTAGGTCTGGGTGTTGGGAAGGCTCTGATTGGACAGGGAGTGAACATGACATATCACTTCTGTCGGGAAAAACACAAGCAGCAGCTAAACAATAACACACTTTGGTCCACGGAGCAGAAGAGATGGGAACTAATCGCCGGTAAATAAAGCCCAGTGAAACTCTGGAAAACAATAGCCAGGAATAATTAGTTGCTCCCTGGTAAAGAAAGTAGCTTTCACAACCATTACAATGATAAACTTGGTGATATTACAGCCTGTGCAGCAGTACGGGGACGCATTTCCTCCGTCTCCAGGTTTTAGTATCACCCTACCGGTGAACCCAGCTCTGTGTGTTTGATAACCAGTGTTGGGAACATTACTTTAAAAAAGTAATTAGTTATAGTTACTCACTACTTGTTCCAAAAAGTAACTGAGTTAGCAACTGAATTACTCTATAATAAAAGTAGCTCATTACCAAGGAAAGTAACTATTTGCGTTACTGTTAAAAAAAAAAAAAAAAAGTTGCTCTATGTCAAATAATTCCTTTTTTTTTTTTTTTTAGATGCGTGTGTTGTTGTGAGGTGCTTCATTAAATTTGAGTTGCTTACAACGGATAAAGTCTTCACTCATGGATATAATGTAACTTCACATACACGTTCTTGACTTTGACCACCATTAATATAAAGTAGTGTTTGTATCGTCACCTTAAAAATGCCAACTTTTCATCAGACTGCTCCACGCTCGCCATCTCTGCTGCTTCAGATTAGTGGTTGAGTGTGTGGAGCGTGTGCTGGCACATGTGTAAAAACACTGGCTCTGATTGGCTACCATGAAACATGACGCCGCCTTAGCCAATCGTCATCGCTCACCTTGTTTTTAACACACCTCCTCACTCCAGCTGAGTAAGAAGCCGGGGATGCTTTCAGATAACAGTTTATTCAATCAATGCATGTAACATTCAGTAACGATAACGGCGTTGTAACGGCGTAAAAAGTAATTCGTTAGATTACCCCGTTACTGAAAAAAAAACGCTGTTCCATAACGCCGTTATTTTAAACGCCGTTATTCCAAACACTGGTGATAAGTACATGTGTCCGTGTTCATTTGTGCATGTTTATGCCTCTGTTCATCCACTCTTTTCATAGATCTATGACTTTTGAGGCTCTTATTATTATTATTATTATTATTATTATTATAATGTCGGATCTACTCCGGGCGGCCATGTTGGATTATGTCGTCACGTCACCATAGGCGCAGTTGCACATGTTAAAGCGGCTTTAAGTTTTGTTAGGTGTTTACAAGAAAGAGGAATTATTTGATTCGGAATTAAAAACGGAATAAACCAGCCACCTAATTCGGATTTAAGTTTAATTCGAAATTAAATTAGCCTTAGGAATTAAGTGTTTACAAGGTTAAAGCAGAATTTAGTTTTATTCTGCTTTAAAGAGGATTTAAAACTCCCATGTAAACTTGGCCAATATAGCTTGTAAATGTACTTGTTCAGAGCTCTGCTACGTTTCTGCTAAAAGTGGAATACTATGGACGGCTGTCATGGCATTTACCGCACCCCCACCAGATAGTTCCCTCTTATTTCCTTGTGGCTAAATGATGAACTCTGTTAGGAGAACCTACCTACCTACCTACGTTAGGTGCTTTTCCTCGGAGGTCGTGGCGCATCATCCCGTCAATGCACAGATATCCTTTCACGCATCTTTCATTGCAGTTGCTAACCATATCTTTACTATTCAGCCATGGCTCGTTTCTGCTGGTGACAACGGCTGTGTTTTTTTTATAAAGCGATGCACAAATTTTGTTTATTGGTAATACATGAAACACATTTTTGTTATATACATTTCCATAACAGGTACCCTTTATTGTTATGATACTTTTTTGTTTTTTTGTTTCAAATTTGTTTTTTCTTTGTGACATCCAGTGTGGACAGCAAAGTAGGAATGTCATTGTACAGGGAAACATGTTCCCTTACCGTGAACATGATGATAAACACTTTGAATTTTGAAATGAACTGGAACATTGTTGTTTTGTGCTTGTATAAATACCAAAGCTGGGGTTAACCTTACTTCCTTGAGCTGGCACAGCTCGATGAAATGCAGCCAATATAAAGCATTTACTGTTCATGATCTGAGGTCAGCACGTTCTTCAGGAAGTGGTGACACATTGTCTACAATTGTTGTTGACAGAGTTGCTAAATAGTTACGTCACGTGGTAGAAGTCTAGAGTCCTCAGTGGTTTGTGCTCGTGCTTTGATTTCAGTTTTCAGAACTTGGGGATCCAGTGTGTGAAGAAGAAGGACGTGAGTGAGGCCATCACCTGCAGACTGCAAACCAACAACAACCCCTACAACAGTAAGTCATGGCGGCTCTTTGCAGAGTGCTTAGCTTTGATGCTATTTGACTAACTCTGTCATTCAGGGAGAAAGTCATTATGAGGTTAAAAGAAAACAAAAATACTGTTGAAAGTAAACCCATGCTTTTTCACAAACTTTGTGCATTGTTTACAATTTTTGATTATTTTTTTCCAATTTTTTCTCACTATCTAACTTTATTAATGTTTAATCATTCTCTTATGTTGTGAAATTAATGATAAAGAAAGCTAGCTGTCAAATACAGAACCTTAAGAGCCTGTTCTTTTCTAATGTAGATTGTTTTTCCATACCAGTGTTAATTTTGTTGACTAAAAAAATTTGTGTACATTTTTGTCACCTGCATTTCATTTAATCACAATAACACTGACAAATTTTTGTCGACTAATAAAAACGAAGTTATGATTTGGCCATAAGGGACAAAATGAAATTTCAATTCAACTTTATTAATATAGTGCTAATTACAACAATGATCCAATCAGAACTTATGTGATCGTACGCAATAATTACATTACATTTGTCTGTTTGTATTTACAAACACTAATACCATGTCATATAAGGCTGATAAATGGTTAAAACATGCATAAACTCCTCTGATTTATATTTTAGTCGACTAAAATCTTAATGTCTTTTATAGACTATAACACTGTTTCCATTACAGTTGTTTGCAAAATAAAAGCAATATTTCTAAAGTTTGCTGTCTAATGTGGCAGTAATCATTTTTAAGTTTAATGTTAAGAACTGTCTTGGTTTCTTCTGTCTATACGTGCTACGCCATGGTTGATAACGTGACCAGGAACGTCTCGTAATGTGACGTGGAATTGGGGAAAAAGTGTTTCCATAGCGCTTTTGCGATAAATATCAATCTCAAAACATCTTGAAAACCCTCTCATGAAAGCGTAAAAACTTTTTAACGATATTTGAGTGTTTTAAATTTAAGTGTTTCCATTACCAGTTTTTATTGCGCCATTTAGATTTTGCACTTTGCCAAGGGTCATAGAAACACTGCTACTCATGGTCCTGGTGACTATATTTAGACTAAAACTAAGTTGCATTTTAGTCAAAAGATTACAACTAAAATCAAATAAAAATGAACATTATTCCTTATTTTTATCTTCTTTAGCTTGTGTTTGTGCTAACATTACTACCAACTTGTAGATATTAAACAAAGTAAGCTAGTTAAGGCTATTATATGCGAGTAAAGCAAATTTTTCGAGTCCATGCCTTGTTTTAATTCTTGTTACCGGAGCTTGTAAAACTATAGGACTGTTGCCATGGTTATAGGTAAAAAGCGTTGAAAAACAAAGTTTACCGAAAATAAAAGGACAGCGATTAAGTGTCTGATCATTAATACACAGTGAAAATAAAGATGGCAGTGTGCGGTGCGTTTACTGTAATGGGGTTTGAGCATTTCATAGCAGCAATTTGTGCAGCAGCAGCTACGCAGGAGGATCTATTTATAGCAGTAATGTTATAAAAGGTTAATAACAGGTCAGGTTTATCTTTTTGTTTGCATAACGGTTTTATTCTATATTAAGGCAGATACATAGCTGTTTATGTGTCGAAAACCTTAAGTTTGTCAATTTAGTTGCTCATGAAAAACAAAGCGAGCTATAAATAGATGCTGTATCACATGTACCCTTTTAAAACAATCTGTTATATACATATATGTTGATATATAAATAATAAAAATGTGAACATGAAAACAGAAACTTAATTGCATAAATAAAATAAACACTAATAGCAATATTACTTGCAAGATAATGTTCTGCTGTTTTGCATAGTGTTTATAGGAAACTTTATTTGTTTTTCATTTTTTGTTTTGTTTGGACATGCCCATAACACATTACATTGTTTATTGCTTAACTTTAGTTTAGTGACACAATGTGGTTGTTTATTTAAGCAAAGTTGCTTACTAATTTACTACAGCCCTGTTATACACTGGTTTTTACTTTTCTGAGAGCCTTTGCAAGCTAACAAACTAGCTTGAAAATAGACGATCAATGGTTATAAAAGGACATATTAATAATTCTAAATTCTATGTTCAATTCTATCTGAATTTAAGTTCTGCTTTTGCATCTGATGTAGTAAGTATAGTTAGCAGAGTTAGCATTAGCGACTGTGGCTTCAGAAGGGAATGGTAGCAACAAAGTTGTGTTGTTTAATCTGTTTCAGTTTCAGTTTGTTGGTTTCGGTCTAACAAAAAAATATTCCAACATAAATCACAATTTAAAAATATATAACAAGACAAACTGGCAGAAGCAAAAATAAATAAATAAAAAAAAATAGTAATATATATATATATATATATATATAAAGTACACATGTACTTTCTTTTTTATACAAAATTTAACAAAAAACTACTTATTTTTACTGCTTCACATAACTCTAAAATATATTACATTTTGCTCTTTAAATTCAATAATGTGACACTTATTTTTATTTCTTTATCAACATTATTCCACAATTTAACCCCCAGAACAGACAGACATCTTTGTTTAACTTCTAATCTTGCTTTTGGTAAAATAAACAAAAATTGATTTCTTTTTTTAAGCTGTTAAGTGAGGAGTATTTTTGAATGCCTTCTGGCAAAATAAAAGTATTTATGTTTGCTTTGAACACTGTCTTTGTTATTTTATAATAAACAATATCTTTAAATTTCCTAAGTTTTTATTTAACAAATAATGGACGTGTGTGGTCATAATATCCTGCTTTGTTCATCAATAGTACAGCCTTTTTTTTTTATTTTGCAATTAAACAATATTATTGAGTATGGTTTTAAAAGTGGTTCCCCAGAGTTCTACACTGTACATCATGTATGGCAGTATCAAATGTTTAATAAAATGTAAACAAGGAATTGTAATTTTTTTTTATATAATACGCCAAGTGTTTTTGAGATTTTTGTCTTTATATAAAAAAAATAATGTGTTGCCTCCAAGATAATTTATGGTCAATTATGACTCCCAAGAACTTGGTATCAAAGACACGCAATTTTATCTCCATTTATTTCAAGTTTTATTTTGTCAAATACCTCATTTTTGGTTCTGAAAATCATAAATTTCATTTTTTTTTCAATGTTGTGATCATTTGTTCATATCAAACCAGATTTTGAGCACTGTCATTTCTTTTTCTATTTTTACTATGTCATGTTTTCAGTGTGAGCGGCATGTAGTTTTTGGTCTGAACACGCAGACATGTTGTAAAGTAGTTTCCTGTGAAACTACTCAGACAGGAAGCCTGACTTCACACTTTCTGTTCTGTGTCTTGACTCTAGTACCCGAGCCCAAAGTGTGGGAAGAAGAATTTGACCTGAATTCAGTGCGGCTGTGTTTCCAGGCCTCCATCACTCTGCCGTCAGGGGAACTCTTTCCTCTGGAGCCTGTGGTGTCACAGCCCATCTTTGACAACAGTGAGTTTGTAAAACTGATGGCAACGTGGCTCTTTGTGGAATATTTAGAAGCTTTAGGGTGTACTCACACTGGCAACCAGGGCCGTTCCTACCAGCTCTGTGCATGTGTGAAACCATGGGGGACCATACTTTCTTCTGCGGGCCGGATTGGATGCTCCAAAGGGCCAGATCTGGCCCCCGGCCATTAGTTGGACTTTAGGACTAAATTTACTAACAATGATTAAGTATGAATGAAATGTCACCATATTTTCATGAACCATTAAGCTATCCTCCCTATAAACGAGTGATGGCCTGCATGATGTACAGTCGCTTGCCTGTACGTTGGGAACAGTTTTAGTCCCTAAAATTGCGTAGTTTTTTTTTTTTTTTTGCTGACCTATGTGTTTTTTTTAGGGGCCCCAAACACAGCCGAGCTCAAGATCTGCAGAGTCAACTGCAACTCCGGAAGCTGCAAAGGAGGAGATGAGATATTTCTGCTGTGTGACAAAGTGCAAAAAGGTAAGACCATGAGACGGATAGCAGTACCAGGCGGAAACTTTCACTTTGAATGATCCACGAATAGAAGTGACTTTGCAATGCATTACTCTGACTGAAGATCAAATGAGCTGATCACACTTATCTTTTAGCGTGTGAGCTCAGAGAAGCATCCTAATTCACTGTGGGACATCCTTTTGAAGTTTTACAAAAGGCTAAGCTCATCTAAAATTTTTTACTTTCCATTTTCTTTTCTCATTTTCACTTATCTATACATGCTGCATTAGTGAAGGCTGCTTTATTGGCCACACAATGGGGAAATTTGGTTGTTTTGGAAGCAGTAAAAAAAAATTTTTTTTTAATACCAAAGCTATGTAAAAAAAAAACACAAAAAACAACCTAATACCTCATAGGGCTGGGATTTTATGCTTTTGTCCAGCTGCAACTAACGATTATTTTCATAATCGATTAATCAGTCAATAAATTAATTGGTTAATCGATGAATCAGATTTTTTGTTTTAGAAACACAGTTTATCTATAAAGCACATTTAAACCCTGCTAAAGCTGATTAAACTGAAATAAAAGTGACGCTCACGCACAAACGCTCACGCACGTAAGTCATACACAGACACCCGTACGTGCTTACAAAAAAGTATTTAGCCACCAATTGTGCAAGTTCTCCAACTTAAAAAGATGAGAGGCCTGTAATTTTCATAGTAAGTATACCTCAACTATGAGAGACCAAATCCAGAAAGTCACATTGTAGAATTTTTAATGAATTTATTTGCAAATTAATGTGGAAAATAAGTATTTGGTCAATAACAAAAGTTCATCTCAATACTTTGTAATGTACCATTTGTTGGCAATGACAGAGGTCAAATGTTTTCTCTAAGCCTTGGCCCATTCCTCCATGCAGATCTCTTCGAGAGCAGTGATGTTTTGCGGATGTTGCTGGGCAATACAGACTTTCAACTCCCTCCAATTATTTTCTGTGGGGTTGAGATCTGGAGACTGGCTTGGCCACTCCAGGACCTTGAAATGCTTTTTATGAAGCCACTCCTTTGTTGCCCGGGCGGTGTGTTTGGGATCATTGTCGTGCTGAAAGACCCAGCCACGTTTCATCTTCAATGCCCTTGCTGATGGAAGGAGGTGTTCACTTAAAATCTCACGATACATGGCCCCACTCATTCTTTCCTTTACACGGATCAGTCGTCCTGGTCCCTTTGCAGAGAAACAGCCCCAAAGCATGATGTTACCACTCACCGTATTTTTGCTCACCGTTCTTGTGATCATTTTGACCCCATGGGGTGTGATCTTGTGTGGAGCCCCAGATCGAGGGAGATTATCAGTGGTCTTGTATGCTTTCCATTTTTTAATAATTGCTCCCACAGTTGATTTCTTCACACCATGCTGCTTTCCTATTGCAGATCCAGTCTTCCCAGCCTGGTGCAGGTCTACAATTTAGTTTCTGGTGTCCTTTGACAGTTCTTTGTTCTTGGCCAGGGTTGCCCAATCCTGGTCCTCGAGGGCCACTTTCCAGCATGTTTTAGATGTTTCCCTCTTCCAACACACCTGATTCAAATGATCAGAATCGTTATCAGGCTTCTGCAGAGCTTGTTGATGAGTTGATGATTTGAATCAGGTGTGTTGGAAGACGGAAACATCTAAAACATGCTGGATAGTGGCCCTTGAGGACCAGGATTGGGCACATACATATGATGGATATTACAGGCCTCTCATCTTTTTAAGTGGGAGTACTTGCACAATTAGTGGATGACTAAATACTTTTTTGCCCCACTGTACACAAACACTCGCAAATACACGCAAATACACATATACTCTGCGCACACACATAAACACTCCTGCGCGCTTACACAAACACTTGTGGTGCGCTCGCACACAAACACTCCGCGCACACGCACAAACACTCTGCGCAGAAACACTTCGTGCACATACATACACAAAACAGATTTTGCCCCCGAAAAGAAATGTATGAGCAGCTAATCTAGGCTAGGATGTGCTAATCCAGGCTAGACTGGGCTAATGTAAGCTAGGCCGGAGGTCCCACCCCTTCATCTCAGGTTAAAAGTAAGTTAATGTGATACATGCAACTTCATTTTAAGCAGTGGTTTATCCAGATGTTGGACTCTCTTTGTTGTTTCCCTGCCTTGCTACATTTACCTCGCCCTTTGTTTCATGCAGAGGACATCGAGGTGCGTTTCTTCCAGGATTCGTGGGAGGGTAAGGGCACGTTCTCTCAGGCCGATGTCCACAGACAGGTGGCCATCGTGTTCCGCACGCCGCCTTACCGCGACACAAACCTGAGCGAGCCAATCAGAGTAAAGATGCAGCTGCGGCGGCCATCAGACCGAGAGGTCAGTGAGCCCATGGACTTCCAGTACCTGCCCACTGACCCAGGTATGTTTCCAAGGTCCCACATCTCCACCGACAAACCAGATAATGTTGCATTTTATGTTGATTTTTCAAATTCCTTCTGTGCAGATGAATACCGACTGAGTGAGAAGAGAAAACGCACAGATTACATGATGCAGAGCCTGAAGCTGACGCCCATGCTGTCCAGTGGTACGTAGAAAACCAGTCTTCCATCAAGTGTTATCACTGTCATACAGGATATACAGTATGACTTCTTTCTATGTTTTTGATTTTAGCTTTTTTGCTCTGTAAATGTAGTTTTATGATGTAAACACATGATGCAGGATTTCACTGAATGATAGTAAAATGTGTTGAAATGGACCCAGAGCAGAAATGGGCAGTTTTAATGACAGCAAGGGACAATAAATGTGATAGTCTGCTGCAAGGGCCACATTATCGACATTCAGGTTAGGGTTTAGAATAATGACCAATCTGAGCGTTCATTTGTGTGTTTTTGTTCTAGTTTTGGATATTTTTCCTTGTAGTTTTTTTTGTATTTATTTGTCATCATGTAGTCATGTGTTTTTAGTTATTTTTGGCATTTTCGCTGTAGTTTTGTAGTTGTTTCTCTGTTATTTGTTGTTTTTTTTTTGCTATTTTGTGTTTTTGTGCATTGTTGTTGTGATTTTGTGTTTCTGGGGTTATCGTGTGTATATTTTAAAATATTTTTCTGTAATTTGTGTTGTCTTTTTTCTGTTTTTTTTTTGCTTTAGGAGAAATTCTTTTTCGTGTCGTTTTGTGTTTTTGTAGTCATCTTGTGTGTTTTTAGAGTGACTTTTGTGTATTTTCTGTCATCTTGTGTGTGTTTGTTTTAGTAATTTCTGCTGTCATACTTTATTTCTTTTGCTACTCATTTGTGTTTCTGTTGTTTTGTGTTATTTTGTAGTCAATTTGTGAATTTTTGTTATTGTCTTTTGTTGTCTTTCTGTGCATTTTTATTTTGTATTTTTTTCTTTAAATTAGTTTTTGTTATTTTGTATTTTTTTCTTTAAATTAGTTTTTGTTATTTTGTGTATTTTTTTCTTTAAATTAGTTTTTGTTATTTTGTGTATTTTTTACTTAAATTGTGTTGTCTTTTTGTGATTTAAGAGTAAAATTGTAGTATTTTAATTCAAAGACATTTTGTATGTTTTTCTGTACTTTTTTGTCATCTTTTGTGTTTGCACAGTAAATTTTGTGTATTTTGTAGTCGTCTTGTGTATTTTTCTAGTATATTTTGTGTATTTTTAGTTGTCATGTGTTTTTACAGTAAATTTTGTCTAATCTTTGTCTTCTGTCTTTTTACAGTAAATTTTAAGTATTTTTGTAGTCGTCTTGTGTGTTTTCACAGTAAATATTGTGTATTTTTTTCGTTTTTCTGTGTTTATCCAGTGAATATTGTTTTTTAGTTGTCTTTTGTTTTTCTAGTATATTTTGTGTAATTTTAGTTGTCTTGTGTGTTTTTACAGTAAAATGTATGTATTTTTTAGTAGTCTTGTGTGCTTTCACAGTAAAGATTGTGTATTTTTTCGTCATCTTGTGTGCTTTCACAGTAAAGATTGTGTATTTTTTCGTCGTCTTGTGTTTTTACAGCATTTTTTTTAGTTGTCTTGTGTTTTCATAGTAAATATTGTAAGTTTTTTGTCATCTTGTGTGTTTTTCTAAGATATGTTGTATATTTTTTGTCGTCTTGTATTTCTACAGTAAATTTTATGTATTTTTTAGTTGTCTTGTGCTTTTACAATAAATATGTTTTTTAGTCGTCTTGTGTGTTTTTTGAGTAAATTTTGTGTATTTTTTAGTCTTGTATTTCTACAGTAATTTTTGTGTTTCTCTAGTATATTTTGTGTATTTTTAGTCTCATGTTTTTATAGTAAATTTTGTGTATTTTTTGTTCTCTTTTTTACAGTAATTTTTATGTATTTTTATAGTCGTCTTCTGTTTTTTACAGTAAATTTTATGTATTTTTGTCATCTTGTGTTTTCACAGTAAAGGTTGTGTATTTTTTAGTCGTCTTGTGTGTTTTTTTAGTAAATATTGTGTATTTTTTGTCATCTTGTGTTTTTCTAGTTTATTTTGTGTATTTTATTGTCGTCTTGTGTGTTTTTACAGTAAATTTTGTGTATTTTTCTGTAATTTTGTGTGTTTTTGGAGTCTACCCTATGTAAAACAGGCTATGGATAACCTTTACTAAAAAAAACTGTTGGAGTGCTGCTGGTTCTGTTCCAGCTGTGTTATAAACTAAGTATCTACCTTTTCAATTCCAGTATCAATTCCACAAGACCGACGTCCCATAAGCTCAGCGCGGCGAACAGTCACAGCCAAGCCCTCAGCGATGAGCGTACAGGCCGGTAAGTCCAACCATTAACAAGTGCAAAGAGCTTCTTTGATTGATGTTGAACATGTTATATAATAAAAGAACAATAGTTAAAATACAAAAAATTATTAATTGCAACATCAGAAATACACCATTCATTTGATCTGACAGCACTTAAACTTCCCAATTTACATGTGCCAAAAGGAGTAGGAAGAAGTGTGAATTTATTTAATCCTACCTCTTTCGAATCACTACCAGTTTTGCTTTTTTTAAGTACAACCAGTGACGTGCCGTGACCACTAGGGCTGGGTAGGCACGTTGCAAATCGAGACCACTAATGACAATTTCTTATGTTTTTGCTGGCAAGTGTTAATTAAATTCAAATCAATTTTATTTGTTTAAAGCAATTTCCAACAAAGTCACCTCAATGCGCTTATCAAAATATAAAATTCATAATAAGAAAGAAAAAAACCCAACAAGATTCACATGAACAAGCATTTAGCCATCTAACAAAATCAACATCATAAACACCATTAAAGAAACATAAACAATTATTTAATATAGCCTCCATACTCTCTCAACAAGATATATCTCATGACACGGCAGCATATCTGTTGTTTGTGTTGGAAACACAGAAACACGGAGAAAATGACAACAACAACAGAACAGCCTCAGTGAGGAGCATCCACAAAGCCAATCCTTCCTTTTGTTCCATTCACTGTGAAATGTATGAAACATTTTTTGACCTTACCTTTGCTGAAGCTCTGGTAACTCAGGTGTTGGTCTCCCATCTTTTAAAAGCTGTTGTTTTTTCTCAAAGAAAAATTTCTGTATCATCTCTGGCGCTGTCATCCTACCTGTAGTGTTATCCCGCCCACTAGCTAGAGAACGTAGCAGCAGCGGTCATATGGCATCAATTCATTAATGTACTGTGAACTTACGTATAGCATTTAGCATAGTGCGGTTACGTCCAAAGGCAGCTCTCTACGCTGCCTTTGGACGTAAATGGTTTTCATCTTGGGGACCTGACTGCGCATGCGCAAACACGTAAAAACACACTATGGGAACGGAGGCAGAGGAGCAACGTGTTTAGTAATTACGGCTATGAAACGCACAAAATGCGGACACTTTCAAACTTATAGGTACTGTAGGCTATTGGAAATGGAAAAATAAATCATTTATAATTATATTATAATTAAAACAAATAATCAAAATATCAATTCACCCTTGAGTAGGCACTGCCTACCTTGCCTACCCTGACGGCACGTCACTGAGTGTAACTAATAATACACTTAACTACGCATATATCACTGAACAAACAACATATTCACAAATGGTCCATAGCTAATCATCAAAACAGAAGGTAAAAAAACAACTGCGACGTAAAGCTTTGTTACTGCTTTATTTTAAAGCCAAAAGTTATTTATTATTTCAAGAGGTAGGATCATATAGGTTTAGACTTCTTCCTACTCCTTTTCGAACATGTATATGCTTCACGTGCAGGATTTTATAACCATTTATTCTCACTTAAAATTCTAATTATTTTCATTGTGGTAAATATACTACTGTTGTGTTTGTGTTCTAAATCAAATTAAATCAAATTAAATTAATTGGTGAAGGGTCATGATGAATGTAGTTAGTTACTCGTGCCTGGTATAGGTCCTCCACTAATAAATACTTGGAGACACTGTATAGACAAGAAATAACATTTTATTATATATACAGTATATATATTATGCCTGCAGTAATATTGGGACTGTTATGGACGTGGAGTCCACCAAGCCAATTAAATGCAAAGCTCAGGTTTTACGACAGCGCTGACTCCTCCGCGTAGTTGGTGTCACACAAAACACTGCTCAGCAATGTATCGACTCACATGAAATGTAACTCTGACCTGCATTTCACCGCCTGGTGAAACAGAGGAGAGATGAACATGAGCTTAGAGAAGAGACTGGCAGACGATCTACGACAGTAGCGACACCTTTAAAACAAGGACTACAGAGAAGCGCTAACAATCATGGGACATGTAGGATTTTAATGGAAACTACTACGCGGCAGTAGGCCCGAGTATGTAAGCTCTGAGGAGACAGTCTTCCTTTTGATGTTTTTGATTAAATCCACCAGTATTTGGTTTCTTTCAATCCATCTTGAACTTAAGTCTCTCTTCTTTTTTCTTTGTGTGACTATTTTGTCAAAATAAAGCGGCTTCTGTGAGTAAAATTCCTGTATTGACTTGATACTTTTAAAAGGCTTTTAAAGAGCAACTCCTTAGCTTTCAAAAACTGGTGGAAATGCTCCGATAGAGCAAATATTAGCGGAGTTACGGTTATATAAATCAGTGTGTCTCAAATGGGGGTACGGGATAGAAGATGGCACTACAGGGGGTACTTGAGAGAGAGACAGAAAGGAGAACGTTAACAAATGAAAGCATGAAAAATATGGGGTTATATAATGTTTATTTTTAGTTAAATATTAGCAGCAACACACAAAACGATAACAAAGACACACTGGATCACTACATTATACACAAAATAACTGAGAAACAACCAGACGACTCCAAAAACACACACACACACTGAGAGAATGATTTAAATAATACCAACAACACACAAAATATTAGAAAAATACTGTATACTAAAAAATAAAAAGAACAAACTACAACAAAATACACTAAATTACACAAAAATAACACGAAATGATGATTGAAATGATTTTAATTGGAAAATGCAAGAGTTAGTCCCACATCAGGAAAGAGATGACCAGAAATTATCAAAACTATAGAAATAAATCTATTCAGGAAGCCTAAATACTGTTTCTTTCCACTTATTTACAAAATAAAATTCTTTAAAATGTGTTATCACTCATTCATTCCATCATTATGCTCTATAGTTGTTGTTTCATAGTAGCGTATTTTTCGGACTCTAAGGCGCACCGGATTATAAGGCGCACCGGTTTGTTATTAATAATATTATTATTATTAAGACGCATTAAGCAAAATAAAATAGTCAGATAAGTCTAACTTTATTCAACTCATTAACAATAATTCAACATTGTTCAGGTTTAACACATAAAATACAGAACAATACACTCACTTTTTCAGTTCAGTATGTTGAAGCACAGTAGTTAATTTCATACATAAGGCACACCTGATTTTAAGGCGCACTGTCGATTTTTGAGAAAATTAAAGGATTTTAAGTGCGCCTTATAGTCCGAAAAATATGGTATTCTAAGCAGGGGGGACTTGGATTCAGAAATAACAAAAAGGGGGTTCTTGAGCCAAAAAAGTTTGAAAACCACTGATTTAAATTAACGTGTTTCCCTAGATGCGTTCAAGGTCCTGGGGAAACCTGGACATTTTTGATGGGTTTGTAAAATCCGGCCGGACGGTTCGGACAAGACGTGAAAATAGGACGTGTCCGTGTAAATCTGGACTTGTGGTCACCCTACTTTAGGTGTTTTTTTGTTTTGTTTTTAAACCATAAACACATTTCACTCCTTGTCATATAAAGTGACATCTGTTAATTTCTTTCCAACAATGACTTTATTCTAATTCTATATTTTTTAAACATATGTCTCCCATGTGCGTGTAATTGCAGCAGCTGTTGCACCCCCTGGTGTCGTGGGTGTGAAAGCCCAGCCCTCTTACTCCTACAGCCAATCAGCTCAGCTGTTCTCCGTCCAGCCCAAGGTGGAGCAGTCTTCCTCCATCTCTGCAACGACCACCAACCAGACGTGGAAGATCATGGAGAACCTGAAGCTGGGCCCCCAGCCCAAAGCCTCTCCAGTGCCCTTCTCCATGAGCTCAGCAGCACCTCCCCCTTCATCCTCCTCCTCCTCCACTTCCACCGCTCACCAGGACTACCCCACCGTCAACCTGTCTGACCTTCATGACTTCTTCCATCAGGAGTCTGCTGCTCCTCAGGGTGCAGTGCCCTCATCCTCCCAGACCGGAAGCACCTTCACCCTTCCAGGTTCTCACTTCAGATCATATACGGCACTGGTGGATGAAGATATCCCAGAGTTCCCCAGCTTCTCTGAAGCTCAGGTTCCCGGTAACCTGGACAGCCTTAACATGGATGACCTGGAGGACCTGCTGAACCCAGCGGGACACGTCGCCTCGTGCCACCAGCCCTCCGCCTCCTCCACCTCCACCTCAGCACAGAGCAGCGCCGCGTTCCCAAACTGTTCGGACCCCAGCAGCAACCCCGGGAGCCCTTGGATAAATTACCCCAACAGCATCATCAACCTGCTTCAGCAGAACGAGGGCGGGCCCGAGATGGCACCAGGAAACCACCAGCCCGTGGTGCTTGACGAGTTCGACGAGCTGATGTCCGCCGACGAGGACCGCCTCATTTCCATTTTCAGCAGCGGGAACCAGGCCAGGTTTGTGTCCGGACCTTAGTCAGAGAAACCCTGTGGAGAATGTAGCAAAACATCTCACTGTGGAAAGGCCTACAGCGAAACATACTGGTGTTGCCTTTAATACATGGACAATGTTTATGTTTAGAACGCTGAGCAGATGCTGTACTGATGGCATCTGTGGAGGATGTTTTTTAATTATTATTTTTTTTACTGTCATTTGGACAGTTTCAGTAACTGTCATCACAGAAATGTTCATAAATCTGCTCTTTTTATGATAAAAGTGCCTTATATACCAGTTAAAAACCAATTGCGCAAATATTCACCACGTTGTCATATAATCTGAAGTGAACCTGGACAAGCACTGCATACAGGCAGGGTTGGGGTCAATTGTAATTGTAATTATCAAGTACACAATTACAGTTATAACATATTTGTAACTGGGAAAAAAAACTGTTGCTGTTGTAATCAGAATTGAAATGTAATTGACTTCAGATAATTGACTTTGTAATTGGCGTGTAAATTGTATAAAAACTGTCATTTATAATTGAATTAAATGCAAAACTGGGGAACCACGTTATAGTTCTATGGCTTACATGTTTAATATCAAATTTACTTGTCAGTGCTCTTCAAGATCATAATAACATTAAAAATTAAAATTAAGGCTAATAATTTCATGGATAAAGAAGCCTAACAAGGTAATCATGAGATGAGAAACAAATATATTAATATTAATGCATTTTATAGCTGATTTAAGACATGGTGCAAACTGACCTGTTATCATAAGAAGAAAGTTATGTTTTATGAGCTTATTTATTAAAGGCTTAGTAATTATGATTAATTGTAATTGAACTTAAATAATTGAAATTAACTTTTAGGGGGAAAGAATTGGAATTGTCAGTAACATAATCGTAATTGAGTTGTAATTGAACATGAATAATTGAAGATGAAGAATTTAAAAATGAATTTGACCCCAACCCTGCATACAGGTGATATCTGTATCACTACTAATCATTTATTGATGGTCAGGGAGAAAACATGCAACAAGGGAAAGAAAAAAAAATTATTCCAAGTCTAGTTTAGTCAAATTATGCTTTTTAAGTCACCAAAACATGTGTAAGAGACGCCTGTTGTCACGTCAATCAGGATGAAAGCTGATTGTTGGTAACTCCGATTTTCCTTTTCAAAAGTTCACAAATTCCGTTTGAGGGTTCACCCATTTCTGCGTCACTTTACACTTATTGTTTTAGAATGGGAATCCTGTTATTTGTTAATGTACAAGAAAAGCTCTCATAATGTAGAAAAATAGTGCAAAAGATGTAGGCAATAATATAAAAGAAAATGTAATATATATACTATACTATATAGTGTATATATAAATAGTGCTAATATGAAATAAAAAGTAAGAGGTGGGATAGACATGGATATTTACATATGAAATAAACAAAAAAATGAATCATCTTTCCCTGTTAAGATGACTTCACTGCCTATTAAACCTCCAAAAAATGGTATCAAACATGCTAAAAAGGATTATTAGACTCAATTATTATTATTATTAGTTTTACATTTATATGCTGACAATGAGCCTTTTCAGATTTCAATGCAGTCATAATATACTGAACCACTTGTTAATCACAATAAATCAAACAACACTTCCGATGAAGCTCTGCATTCATTTTCACTTTCCTGCCCTCGACTCCCGCCAAAATAAAAGTCCCGGAGTCCAGGGACCCCCATTGTAGCTGAAGGTGGTTGAACACAGACATGAACATTGACATCTATAAAGGAAAGAACCTTTTATGTGAATAATATCATCTGTTTTCCAGAAAGTTTATTATTTGCGCCATAGTTCATAGTCATCTTAACTATGTAAATCTTTGTTTTAATCATAAATTAAATGGTTTAAAAAATGATGGAAAAGGTGGTGAAATGAGATTTTAAAAACCACAAATATTTGTCAAAAGTTGCACAATATTGGCTTAAAAATGGCAGAAATGAGGAAAAAGGGGGGTTGGGGTAATGTAGTTTAAAAAGTAGGAACACAGTTTAAACTGGCAAATAATGTGTATGAAAATTGTGAATGTGGTTAAATTGTCAAAAATGTGGATGAATTATGGTGAAAAAAGGTTAAAAGTGACGATAATGGGTCAACATATGTGACATTTAGTGGGAAAAGTGGTGGAAAGGGTTTTAATGGGGTGGCAAAAATGGAGCATTTAAAGGAGCCAAAAATATTGGCAAGTTTGGTGTAGTTGCAGAAAAAGGGTAAAAATAAACAGAATATTTTCTGAACAATTCGAGCCCATGTTTTAGTTTTTTTAAAGGGATCTGACGACCCCCTCTCAGTGTCTTGCGACCCCAAATGGGGTCCTGGAACCAAGGCTGAGAACCCCTGAACACATAGCGCAAGATTTTTTTTTTTGAGAATTTTTGGTGGAAATAAATGTTTGTCTATTTGTCACACTTTCTAGTTCAATGACCTGTTTTTTTTCATGACAAATGGCGTATAAATGCAGGATATTGTCCCAAAACATGCATGTGAGGCGTTTCCGTGTCATTTGAGGCCTGATTTTAAATAGAGAAAAACAAAAAACAACTGATTACTTTTTCCATGTCACATTGTAAATCCCACTAATCAATGAAACATGCCGTTGGAAGGATTGTTTTTTTTAATGTAGATTTTGTACCTTGACCTGTAAAGTGTCAGCATCTGTCCAGATGTGCTCTGAAATAAAGGTCTACGTTTAAATGTACCAAAAATCTCCAAGTTTAACCAAATAAACACCTCCATCAGTTGTGATTGTCACGCAGTGTTTTAAGTATTTTAATTAATAACACAAAGGATTATTATGCCTTGTCTACTCACTGCACACATGGATGAAAAGATACTTTAAGATCTGATTATTTGATTATTATTTTTTATGGCTGCAATAAAAGGCTGTTATGAATGACACACAGGGTTGGGGTCAATTGTAATTGTAAACATGTAATTGGTAATTACAAATATAATGTAATTAGTGAGGGTGCAGGAAGCACCAATTTCAATGCTAATGCTAGGTTAATGTTTATGTCAGGCTAATGCTAAATTAGTGCTCATGCTAACGCTAGGCTCCTTTTCGGACATGTACGTTACATTTATATAGAAAGTATTTGAGAACTTGTTTGCATGATGTCATTCATTGTTTGTCCGTACTATTATTTACGTTTTGCTTTCTTCTCTCTTTTTTCTTTATTTTTACGTGTTTGAAATAAAAGTAAACTAAGTATTTGTTAATGTTAGGCTAATGCTAAAGCTCGTATAATGTTATTGCTAGGCTAGTAATAGTGCTAGGCTAATGTTAATGCTATTGCCAGGCTAATAATAGTGCTAGGCTAATGTTAATGCTATTGCCAGGCTAATAATAGTGCTAGGCTAATGTTAATGCTATTGCCAGGCTAATATTATTGCTAGGTTAATGCTTTTGCCAGGCTAATAATATTGCTAGGTTAATGTTAATGCTAATGCTAAACTAATGACATGCAACGCGGGCCAGCACCTGCATTCTCACTTAGTTTTTCTTCAGGAAATGCAAATATTCGAGTTATAGTTATAGTTGAAAAATATGTTGCTGTTGTAATCATAATTGAGTTGGTAAGTTAAAATAATTCATTTTCTTGTTGTAATTGGCATTAAAAATCTATAAAAACTGACGATTACAATTTAATTAAACGTAGAATTGTGGAACCATGTTAATAGTTCTATGGCTTACACATACGTAGTTATGAAAATGTTTCATATATTGACAGAAAAAAGTCTCGGACGCTCACGCCACAAAATATTAATACAATACTTTCATGTATAAAGAGGCTCAACAAGGGAACAAAGATGCAAAACAAATTGGATGATAGATAATATTTTTTAATGTGTTTTACCACAGACGAGTTATAAGTGATGCTAACAGAAAGCTAACACAAGAGGAAGGTTATGTTTTATGGTTTTTTTTAAAAAAATATTAAAAGCTCAGTAACTGTGATTAATTGTAATTTAACCTTAGTAATTAAGAATGTAATTGTCAGGGTAAAAATAATCATTGTCATTTTAATTGGAAAAAATGCTCTTCAGTAATTGTAATTGAATATGGATAACTGTAATTAAGAAATGTAATTGACTCCAGCCCTGTAACACAACTACAACAGTTTCCATGGCAATAAAAACACAAACATGGCATTCAAATGTTTCTTTTATTTGGCAACAAACATCACTGTGGCTCAAAACAAGACAGAAAAATATGAACAAAGAACGTGTCAAAGTGCCTTAGAACGCGGTGGTTCCTAATGTCAAACTGCGTCTTTTTTTTTTCACTTACAAAAGCATCTCAATAAGAAAATAAAGCATTGTTAGTGTTTAAGTAACTTTGGAAATATTAAACACAGGCACACATTACATGAGTTGGTGCCTTTTTTTTTTCTTCTTTCTATCAAAAAGGAAGAACGCATAAGTAGAATGTGACCAACCACTCAAAGTCTTTCTGTGAACGCGTTAACTCAAACAACGCTGATTCGTCCTTATTTTCTCCCTAATTCATATGACTGGAAGGTTTGTGACTTTGTTGATGATGTGTGAGCGCCTGGGTACGCACTCCAAGTCGAATTTGCTTTCGTAGATAGTGGGGCAGAGCTTCCAGCGGTTGTTCCTGTAGATCCCCAGGTACGTGTACACATCTGGCTTATAGGAGAGTGGACACTTCACCCCCGTGGCCCTGATCACTGAATCCAGCTGCACCACTTGGCTCTCATCCGTGAAGTTTTCATTATACATGCAGATAACGTGCTTGGAGTCAGACTTTGGGTTAAACGGGCTCACTTTGGCCGAGGAGATTTTTCCGTCCACGACCGCCCTGGCCACGCACTCCCACGCGTGATCCACCTTAAAGCCAGAGTCCAGGTGCATGAGCCACTTCCCGTTGAGCACACCGTGGTTCAGGGCCAGTTCTTTGATGGTCTGGAAGCTAACTTGCCGGCAGCTGGAGAGGAGTTTCTCCCAGCTGTCCTGCAGGCCCGCAACGTCCCCGTTGCTGGGGGAGTCGTTTGGGCTTCGGACCGCGATCCACCCTACGGGGCTCACGCCGTTTTCCTCGTCGCCGAATCTGCACACCTGGGAGGGTCTGTTGGTTTCCAGCCAGCCTTCAAACTCCGATCTTGGGGTTTTCCTAGAGTCGAACTCGATCCAGGGGTCCATGTCTGCAGCCATAGACTCTGCCGCGTACGTTTCGGACTTTGTCATCACATCAGCATCCACTGGAGCTTCCTCTTCCTCCATGGTGACCGAGTCAGAACCGCTGCACGAGCCCTGCAGAGCCAAATAGAACACAGTCAATACATATCAGCTAAATAACAAGATGACTTGCAACATCTTCCTCAGTTATACATCAATGCACAACATCTACAAACATGAACTAAATACTAAGAAAATTTTCATTCAGCGACATATCGCGGTATTTCAAAGAGCTATTGTATCAAAACAAAAAAAAATGTCCAAATCGATTTTTTTAAGGCAATGCACACCCCTAATACATACACTACCAAATACAGTTCAACAACCAAAATGACAAGAAAAAAACGCACACAAAAAGGAATATACAAGAGATAAAATAGCAAAAACATAGTACAAGGGGTGTCTTTTTATTTAAAAATATAAATTTAAGCTAATTACTATTTTATCTCGGTATCGTTGAAACAAGAATATCTCCGATTTTAAAGCAGACCATGAAAGGGGGCATTTAGAATATGTGCATTTTAATATTTTGTAATTTTAATTAAATCATTGATCAAAAAGGGACGTTTTTTTTTTCATTTTATTTTAGTATCAACTAACAAGTTGGCGACCCTCTTCTGGTCCTCGAACTTCCGGTTGAGGACCCCCACATTATCTTGCTACTGTCTGACAACGTAATCCACCTGTGTTGTTTAAATATATCAATCATACAGATAACGTTTTGTCAAAAACAGTTAAAATAAAACTAGCTTTGGAAGAGGAAACTGCCATATTTAACATTCTTAATGCTGAAAGCTTCAGACTGGCTGTTGCTAACCGACTAGCCGAGCTAGCGCGCACTAAAAATAAAATTATAACCAAAAATAAATAAATTAAATCTTAACAAACAGCATCTGAACTAAAGTCATGTTATAAAACAAGCATTTAATAGTGAGGGAAACATAACGTTATCGCAAACCTTAGAAGTTAATTCGCGACGATCCAAGTTTGGTTCCTGTTTAGTCTCTGCGCATGCGCACTGTGTTCCCACAGTTGTTCCTGTCCTAAGAGCGGAACCATTCAATTTAGAAATATTGTCACATTTTATCCATGAATACTTTTAATCTACCTGCTAACACACGAACTGGGTGCTTTAAAAAGCACCAAAAAAAAAAAACAATTAAGAAAGGTTCATTTCTGAATTTCTCTGAAGACACTATTATTATTGGTCATGTAAAAATTAATACTATGAAGCTGTTCAAAGTTTAAATGTTAGTTTAAATCACTTTAATTAACTTTGGAGTAGAATAGTTCTTTAATAGTTAATTTTTTGTCCACCAATAAACAGTAAAAATGCCGCTTTTCTGTGTCTTTTTAGCACATTTATTAACCTTATTACAGGATCAGCGCTAGGACCCAGCGGAGACAAACGGACCGTCGCCGACAGGAAGGAGATTGACGACTGGGTGCTAACCACAGTGCTAACCACAGTGCTAACGAGTTAGCTCACTAACTACAGCTAAATGCTGTATCTGCTGTGGAGGTGGAATATACATGAGATAGGAAAGTAAACAAGGATTTATTGTATTTTATTTTACTTTGTCTTCACTGGCAGTGTAATTATGCCGAGCAAAAAGAAGAAATATAATGCAAGATTCCCACCGGTAAGTTTGAACTGAGCTAACCCGGCGTTTTAGTTAGCATGTAATTGGAAGATGCTAACTTCTGCAGATGTAATAAACCCTGCCTTTAGCGTGTTTGTGGAGCTGGAAAACCTGTTATCGTTGTGTTTATCCTTATTTTTGACGACTTTGTTATTTTTAAGACAATAATTGCAAAGTGAAGTGTATTTCAGAGGTGAGTTAGCCACCAAACTCGATTGTTACTGTTGTTTTTAGCATTTCATGCTAATATGAATGTTGTGGTTCAACTAACTCATAACTGGGAGTAGAAGAAGCTTTTACTTTGCTGTTTTGCAACAACGATGTCTTCCTTGCCTATATTCCTGATTTAAGTGTGTCTCAAACAAAACAGTAGAAATAGCCAAGGCTCCCGAGTTAATTCTTTACCCATGATTGGCTCATTAAAGTCCGACGTAAATATCGTGCATCATGTGTATGTTTACATTTTTGATCTTTTGTGAGGGAGAGACATGATTAATACAAGATCACAAATCCTTGTTGTTCTTTTCGTTTCAGGCAAGGATCAAGAAGATTATGCAGACAGATGAAGAAATAGGAAAAGTGGCTGCTGCAGTACCTGTTATTATTTGTATCCTTTTACCTTTAATATCAGCAGCATGCATTTTAAGTGACATTAGTTATTTAGAAATAGGACTCACAAAAATGTGATTTTCCGTCCACGGGATATATCATCAAAATGAATGTTAGAACAGTAATCAATCTGCGTTTTAATACAGGAAGGAACAAAGGTTTTTGTTGTCATTGTGTATATGTTGTCATTTTTCTTTATTTTTCTGAGGCTGTTTTTGTTGTTTTGTGTGTTTTATCAGAGTTTTTATGTTTTTTTTGTCACTACATTTCCCTCATTTTCTGAGTTTTGTTGTTGTTGTGTGTTATTGGAATCATATTGTTTATTTTTTCTTGTGTTTTTTAATTATTTTTGTGTGTTGTTTGGATTTTCATTCATATTTCTTTTTTGTGTTTGTGTGTGTTCTTATCTTTTTGTGTTTACTTTTGTCTATTTCTGTTATTTTGTGTGTTTTTGTTGTCATTTTTTATATGTCAAATGATTGTTAATGTTTTGACTGAGTGTTTTTGTCCTCCTTGTTTTGTGTTTTATCAGAGTTTTTAGGTTTTTTATTGTCACTTTTATTTGTCCCTCATTTTGTGTTTCTGGATTCAATTTGTGGTGTTGTTTTGTGTGTTATGAATCTTTATTTTTTGTATTTTCATTCATATTTCTATCATTTTTTTTTTGTGTTCTTGTAGTCTTTTTGTGTGTACTTTTGTCTGTTTTTTGTTGTCATTTTTTCAAATGTTGAGTCATTTTTGTTACTGTTTTGACTGGGAGTGTGTTTCTTTGTTTTGTTTGTTTTTGTTAGAGATTTTTGTGTATTTGTTTCTCATTTTTGGGGTTTTGTGTTATTGGAATCATGTTATTCATTTTTTGTTGTCATTTTGGATTCATTTTGTGTATGTGTTTTTTTTTTTTATCTGTAATGAGTGTTTTTTTGTGTTTTTATTCATATTTTTATGATTTTTGCGTGTTTTTGAAGTCATTTTGTGTATCTATGTTTTCCTCTTTGGTATTATTATGTGTTTTCGGAGCAATTTCGGTGGCCGCACAAAATTAAACGTGTGTGTGTTTGTTCTCCCAGCTGTTGTTCTAAACATGTGAAAACATGTTTTTTTCTGCATTTTAACTTGTTTAATGTTTCTTGGTGTGTGTTTTTAATTTTCCTTGAGCTGTAGTGCTATTGTCTGTCAGTCAGCTCTTTGTCAGAGGTGTGAATTCATGCCCAGATCAATGTTTTGAATCAACTTTCTGTGGAAACAAAGCCTAGATCACTTTAGGCTTCACCGGTGTGAACAACTTTCTTTTCCTTTTTTTGTTAAATCCAACTGCTATGTAGATTTTCTTGACAGACACCGCAGCGAGAGCCCTGGAGCTGTTTTTGGAGTCATTGCTTACAAAGGCGTGTCAAGTCACCCAATCTAGGAATGCAAAGACAATGACGACGTCACACCTGTGAGTTTCCTCACAGACATCAGCATCAGATCTTAAACGAGTTTGACACCCCGAATACATATTATAGAAATATACACACGGATGAATAAAGAAAACCACCAGAGTTATTCAGTTAAATTAAATTCAACTTTATTTATATAGCGCAAATTACAACAAAGTCATCTCAATGCGCTTAACAAAATATAAAGTTCATAGTAAGAAAGAAAGAACCCAACAAGTGATTGTATGGATGTGATAAAGAACACAGTCATCACAAACTCTGCACATGTCCTTTCAGAAAGCAATGCATTGAGCTGGAGCAGCAGTTTGATTTCTTAAAAGACTTGGTGGCAGCGGTGCCGGACATGCAGGGGGAGGGGGACGAGAACCATGCTGAGGGGGGGGCGGAGCGAGTCCCACGCAGGTACGTCTCAGCATGTATTCATCTGTCTGCATTTGACTTCAGTAATATTGAAAAACAACAGAGGCCGATGCATTTTATTAGCAGGGAATATGTTGTTAACATTCGTCTTTCATTAAAAATACCAAGGTTGGAGTCAATTACAATTACGTCGTCAATTATGTTCAATTACAACTAAATTACCATGACAATTAGGGATGTAACGATTCACTCAACTCCCGATATGATTCGATTCACGATACTGGGTTCACGATACGATTCTCTCATGATTTATTTTACAAAATGGGGCTGTAGACAAATGATGACTGAAAAATATTCCTTTATTTTTTTGGGGAAAATACTGTACTATTTTCCTTTTATGTTTCATTGTCAAAAGAATCCCTTGATAAACTATTCAAAACAATGCAATTTAACTAAAAATAAATCTTGAATGAAATAAAGGAATAATACAAATGAAGAAGAAGCCTATTAATTTAAATTCTGGTTCTATAGTAAACACTGCAAAACTACATAATAGTTCTTTTTCTTTTTATAAGTGCAACTGAAAATGTATTTTGTGCCTTAACAATTGGACTTTTAAAAAAACAAAACAGTAATTTCACTGTATTTTCGTCAGATATTTGTTTGGACCAGCAGAGGGCATTGGTAGCCCACTAGTCGGTTGGCATGCAGAAATTCTTGCAGTGAAGAAGAAGATGCTATGCACTAGCAGACAGAGTTAATAGAAAAACGTGACTCTTACAGATATTCACGTAATATTACAGATATTCTTTCAGTGCTAAAGGGGTAAAGAATCATTTCTGAACATGTTTAAGAGTAGAAGGCGGCCAGAAAGAAAATTGTACTAAATTCCGCCCGCCACTAACACTTCTGGACAAGAGAAGGATATATAATGTTTATATATATAGGATGTTATATATAGGATGTTTAATAAAAGTACTGCGATTGAATTTTCACAGTATCGATGTGAACCGTGATACCTATGAATCGATTTTTAACTGCCTTACGATTAATCGTTACATCCCTAATTACAATGACGGTAATTTTTTCCCTTTATAAGTAAAATTACAATTATTATTTCCACCAGATGGAAACGAGCCTGTGGCTACAATCTGGCACATTTATAATGTGCATTGTCCAAATAAATAAATTAAAAAAAAGGATAAAGGGCCTCCAATTTTCTGTTTAAAATTCTCCACGGCTCAAAATGATAAATAGGGATTTATTGAGTTAACGCTTGTTAATAGTTTAGTTTTTCCATGCTTCAAAAGTGCAGACCCACCTGCACACTCAAATCTTCCTCGATCGCCTGATTTTGTCGCGTGAAATTTGACACACCTGCCTGTTATTCTCATCCAAACACTTAATGGGGAAACATTTTTAATTTTATTCCCCAAAACATGTATGTGAGGTTATCATCTGTGTCATGTAGCTATTATTTAGTTTCAGGAGATGAATTTTATCATTTCCACCTGTTTTCTTTGATAGCATAAAATCCGTGGCCCGACTGTTAATTATAAATAAAAGTTGAGTTAATTTTACTTTCTGTAGCTTTGAAGCCTTGAAAGCTTTTTCTAATTCTAATGTTGTCGTTTCCCTCCCAACAAATATTTAAATTGCTTCCAGATGGAAATAAGAATGACTGTAAACACATTTTTAAGCAGTCATTGAGTTTGATCAGTGGCATTTAATCCAGAATATCTTCACATGGGACAGTTTGTTGTTCACAGAATGAGAAATTTGGTTCAGAGGTGGTTTAGAATTTGTGTTTGCGTTAAAAAAAACAAAAAAAAAAACAGTAAATATTATGTATTGATATGTTGTTTTAATTTAGGGGTCGAAAACCAGGGTCTGGTCGCAAGAACGGAGGCGCCGGTTCCAAAGGAAAGGACAAGAAGCTGTCGGGAACCGAATCGGAACAAGAGGTGAGCGCGCATGTGTTTACATCACCTGGTGTCACTAAACAAATGTGTCTGCTGCATTCAGATCTCTGTGAGTTTGAGTGGACATTGACAATGATTTCCTGTGATGCGGACAGGACGACTCTGAGGACAGCGAGACAGACGGCGATGAGGAGGACCACTCTCAGTCCAGCACAAACATCCAGCCCGCATCCACGTTCCACAGGTAAGAAGATCAGAATCAGGCGTAGGGCTAAATAAGTATGGCCAAAATGATCATCATGATTATTTGGATCAAAAAATATATTAAGATTATTTATCATGTTAGGAAAAACATCTGTATTTTTATTTAACTACCTTTTAACAAACAATATGTGAACAGTTTAGAGTGCAAAGGGAAAGCTTTAAAAAAGAATAACGATAAATACTATAAAATGTACCCAAACGTTTTAAATGTACCATGGGTTAACGATAAATACACTGTTAGAGAGTGAGACTCTTTGAAAACAATTACAGCGTATAAAGAAAAGTTAAGAATATTAGGTTTAAGCTACAGGTTTTCAGCCAGAAACAGTAGCCTGTCGACATGTTCTGTCTTGAGTGTTAGCTGGATTAATTAATTAATACTGTCTAATTATGTACGTATGTCTACCAACCCATGGGGCGTGTTGACACATGCAACACAAACGCCCTCTCCACCTAAAAAAAAAACCCCCTAAAACGCTCCAGTTTCCTTGACTCCCACTCACTTCCAAATTAAGTTAGCGGAGTATTATCGTGTCGTCTTGTTGCTAAGTCACACTCACGGGGCAACAAGTGCACGCAGCTGACGTGACTTACATGCGCGTCCAAACGAGGGAACCAAACGGGTCGGGCTCAGGTCATCCTGTGTGAGAGAGTCTCAGAGGAAAAAAAGGAGGGAGAGGTATAGACTGATATCTGGATGATGGATCCATGTTTTATTCCAGCCCACAGCAGAGAGGGCTTATGGTTAACAGACCAGCATGTCAACATTTTGCTTTTTCTGAATAACAACCAGTAAGAAAGCAGCGCTGCAGGTTGGTCACTCGACATCACTCTCTCTCATCAGTCTAGTTTACAGAGTGATCGGAAGCTGCAGAGCCGCTGAAGCGTTGCTTGCTTGTTATTAAGGAAGCCTAATGAAGCCTTAATTATGTGTTTGCCCCCTGGTGGTTGGCTGACTACTGGGATTGAGAGAGTGCCTGGTTTGAAATGCAGCAGAGCCACATTTTAAATGTATAGATCAGGTTAATTTAATCGTAGAGGCCAAAGTCGTGATCACGATTCAAATGTGATTAATTGTGCAGCCTTAATCAGGTGGATGTCCCATTTAAACCAATGCTTTTTGTCACATGGGGCTTCTTAAATACACACTTATCTGTCAATACTGGCAGTAAATGCACTCACAGGAAAGGGTCATTCCACAAGTGGCCCACGTACTTAGGTCTAAAATATTTCTGATTTTTTTTACAAGTTGTTCCATGATTCATCATTAGGCTCACTGTACATTTTTAGTTCAGATGAATACTTTTTGATATATGGCCAATTTAGTGAGGGGGGTATGAAAAACACCCCCCAAAAAAAGAAAAAATGGTGATATATTTTTTATGTCACTACTACTGATAAACAATAAATTATTATAAGACACAAAGGCAAGCTACAATGGCCTCATGTAAAGGATTTGTAATATTCGCAAATAGTGAAATAACCCAACGTTGGGGTCCAAAATTAAAGAAAAATTGCTTTATATCCCAAGAAAGAGTAACCTTTATATTATAAATGAAAACACATACTTAATTGTCATTGCACAAGCTGAAAATGTAAGAAAAATAAAGACGCATGAAAATCGACATAACAAAAAGGTTTCATCTGATCAAACTAAAATCTACAGTGCACCTATTCCAGTGCTTCCTAATTATTCTTCCCCCCCCCAACGACTCCGCAGCGACCCTCCATGAAAACACGATTAGCTGTAATCGGCTTCACCTGCTCAGAGTGTTTGATCAGCAGCTCATCAGAGCTACAGAAGATCTGTGAGGAAAGTAGTTCTGTTGTTGTGGACGAGACCCTCGATACCAGGGATTGTAGAGTCTGAAACATCGTAGGTTAATGATAACTTCTGATACTGTAAAATATTCTGGTTCCTAGTGGTGAAATAACTGATGCTTCCTTGTGTCCATTTATTTTTGTGTAATCATTACGGTCTGGAATGATGTCATCAGGACAATTTAAATTAGGTGAATTTACATTAAGTTGATCAAAATTTAATCAATAAACCTGATCAGATTTAGTAAATCATTGATCCCTGAGGGGGAATTGAGTGACATTAATGCTGTTCTCATACATCGTTATGTGACATTATTAACAAGGAGAAGTCAGAATAATCCATGTCACTACAACCTATATCTTCCTTTTTTATTTTTGACTTACATTGTTATTTAATTTTGGGTTTTTTATTTATTCGTATTTGTTTTGTTTCCTCACAGGAGATAAAAACTAATATTTTCAAAAAAAATTGATTGATATTTCTAAAAAAAAAAATGAATGTGGAAAACATGGAATTTGGGAAAAAATAAAAACAGGGCCCTATACATACGGTACGTCATATTTCCTTGTCTTAGCTCATTATCTCTGTCTCTCTCCGCCTTTCTTTTCATCCCTGGTAAATATTTCTCCATGGTGTCTCTTGAGGGTTTGTTTACTGCTATTTATCTCCTGCTCTGTGCTGTGTGCACATGTTCAGTGCCAAAACCATAGAGCTAATACTATATGGTCTTTAATAGAGTGCACACTCACACATGAGTGCCACTGCCCCCTACAGTAGTGGATGTGCAATAACACTTCACTCTGATACAGCAAGAAAAAAAAAAAAATCATCGCATCACACGCCCCCCCACTAGCATCAAGGGCGCGCCCTACTATTTGAGAAGGGCTGGCCTATTCAATAGCCACAGAACAATTGGTAAAAAATTCTGAATTTCTTGAGACCAAAGTGCATGGAATGTCCTGAAAATTTGTTGAAATGACATAATGATCCGAAACACAGTAAGTACTGTGTTTCCCAGAATGCTCTACAAAAAGGAGGCACCACGAGTTATTGTCGTTCTAGGCAATATTCTACAATGCACCTTTTCGTTTGAAAATACCAATACTTCTGCCTTCCTTCCTTCCCACAGCTCTACCACAGCACAGTATATGCACATGAGCAACATGGTGTCGATGGCTCCAGCTCAGCCGTCGGGGGCCATGGCCTTCGCCCCGTTCCCCTCCATGATGAGCTCAGCCCCTCCCCCGGTCCCCGCATCGCACAACCACGAGGGTGACGACGACGATGAAGACTACGATTCTTAGCTACCCACCCCCCATTTCTGTTCTCCCTTTTTTCTACACACACACACACACACACACACACACACACACACACACACACACACACACACACACACATACACATACACACTTCATACAGAATTCTTTGGAAATGTTTTAGTTGCTCTGCTGGCAGCATCAGCAGAGGAGACTCCTCCTCCTCCCCCTTCTCCACCGTGTTGTATATTCTGTGTTTTAATTTTCTTTTTTTTTTAAATAACAAAAAATAGGTTTTTATTTTATTATAGGACAAGAATCCTGTGCGGATGTTTTTTAAACGCGTCAATTTTCAATAGCAAAGCATCAGTGATCACTGTTTGAGCCCCGCAGTCACAGTAGGATAGTGTTGGCTTTGCATTTCTGTTTCTCCTCAGAGTCGTTAGAGTGGACCAGATGAAGTGAACATATCTGCCGTCGTCAGTCAGAACATCAAGTCGGCACACGCGGTTTTTTTTCTGCTTTTATTTTTGTAAGAGGTAGAGCGACAATATCTACAACAACAACAACAACGCAAGCTCCTCTTCCTAGTTTTGTCAGGCTGTAAAGTAAACAAAGGACGCTGGTGTGTTTCTCTATTTCTTTCCGAGCTGGTTTCCTATTTTAAAGCCGTTTTTATCGACAGGGTCATCATTCACAGCTGGAGCTCCTCCATGGGTTCTTTTGCACAACAATGACCTTCTCCTGAGTCACTCATCACGTGGCTTTCTCCCTTTCTTTCTGTTTCTGGCCTCCTCAGTCCTTCACCTCCACTCTTCTCTCCTCTTTTAACTTCTTTTAAATGTGTTCATAAGCAAAGTGGAGACGGGGCTTCCATTCGTGTGTCAGTCTCGGTGTGAAATGGTTGTAAACAGACGGATGACACTGTATTGTTAACTTTTAACCTTTTTATTTTGTATGGCTGAAATAAAATTCATATTTCAATTTAAATAGAAAAAGTGACAACATGGGACTGTTGATTTTTTTGAAGATGAATCGATGATAATCCATCCTATAAACATTTTCTACATTTACCTGCTCGTTTTCTTCATGTTAAAGCTGAAAAATTATTATCAGATAAAGACTTGGCGTAAGCCTCATAGATCAAAAAATGTAAGTTTTTTTTAATTAAGGAAAAACTGCTATGCATCCGTCTACAGCTGTGTTTCCCCAATCAACACTACGTGTACCCCCCATGGTTGTCAAACTCTAGTTCAAATACACAGCAGTTTGATCTCATGTGGGCCACAGAAAACCAATGATGTCATCATTATAATACTGTGCCCTAGTTTACACTTCTAGATATAGAATAAATTTCATAATATGTGAGAAACCAAGCAATAAGTGATAGAAATCAGTCGCAACATGATCTTGACTTTAAATTTCCTAGATTTTTTTGGACAAATTTCTATTTCATCAAGGAAAATATGTCATAATTTGAGGAAATCTCAAGGATTTTGTAAGAATTTTGAGTTCTTTCAACTGTTTAATGTTTAAAAGACTGGAAACCGCTGTTCTCTAGGACTCCACATCCCACAATGCAATGCATAAAACTTTTCTGACAATGTCAAACAGTGTTTACAGTGGAGATCAAAACCAACTTACGAGTGGCAATTAAATGATCTTTGATTTATTGATCTATGAGTCCTGCATTATGTCTAACAAAAAAAATTAGTGCAGCTTTAAATTACTCAGCATTTGAGTCGTGTGTGTGTGTTGTATAATCCAGTGCTGCTCAACCTTGGGATCGGTACCTTATTTGGGGTCGTGAGACACTGAGAAGGGGTCGCCAGATGCCTGCAAAAAAACTAAGAATATTTTTGGAACAATTTGAGTCAATTTTTTCTTGTTTTTACCATTTTTTTTGCCACTACTACTAACTTGTAATATGTTCTTATTTTCATCACTTTTTCATGAATTTTTGCCACATTACTCCCATTTCTGCCACTTCTCCATCACATTTGAATGCGTTTTCTGCACATTAAGTCACTTTCGACACTTAAAAACCCTTGCCACCACTTTTTCCACAGAATTTTGCATATGTTGACCCATTATTGTGAATTATAGCCTCTTTTCACCATATTATATGTTTATTTTTGCCCAATTTAACCACATTCACAATTTATCATGCTCATTATTTGCCAGTTTAAACTCATTGTTACTACTTTTCCCCCCATTTCTGCCACTGTTAAGGAAATAGTAACACTTGGAAACCTGTTTTGCCGCTTTTTCTGTCCCTTTTTGGCCACTGTAATTTGCAACTTTTAAGCAATTTCTGTGGTTTTTAAAATCCCATTTCACCACCTTTTCCAACATTTTTGGCCATTTTTCCCACCTAAAGTTTAAATTATTAACACAATTTTCCCACAGGAAATTCACTTTGATCTCCTGACATGCTTCGTCTTCTTCAAAGGTGTCTGCTGATTGCTTTGATGTTTTCTTGACGTCCGCGAAGTAATCCCAGCAAGTTAATTATGTTTTCTTTTTGAATAATATGTTAAGGTTTCATTTATTCAGACCACTTTTGACAAAATCAACTTGCTGGAATTATTACACAGAACTCAAGAAAACATCAAAGTGATCAGCAGACGCCTTTGAAGAAGACTGGCAGTTGACAGTCCCAACATGTCAGGAGATCAAAGTAAATTTTCTGAAAAAAAGTTGTCTGAATAAATGAAACCTTAACATATTATTAAAAAAGTAGATAAAATGAACTTGCTGGAATTATTAAGTAGAATTGCTTGGCTGTTTCTGACTGGATAATATCTACACAGCTTTGTGTGAAGGCCCTCACACACACACACACACACAATCTACTCACATGAAAGTCCAGCCCTTTCCTCTTCCTCTTTCCTTTTTTTTATTTATTTTTATTTTTTCAAACAGGCCGTTTTGTGGCGTTAACGCAGCGCCCTTCCTCCCCACCAACCAAGCAACACAGAGTCGCAAAAACAACTGCATCCTTCCTGCACAAGCGTTGACTCAGGAGTTTTTCTGTGTTGATGGGGGTGGAGAAGTGATTGACTTTAGGAGGTCGCCGTTTAAACAAACACCAGCCATGGGGCAGAGACGATGGGGGGAAAGGAAGTTATCAAAGAAAAGACCAAGAGGTGGAAGCACACGGTTTCCACACAACAGACAGGAGAGGTCAAAGGTCATCCCCACATTCTCCATCCTGGCTTTTAGATTCTTTTGCATTTAAAAAAAAAATCACTCATTTTAGTTCAGGGGCCAAAGACAGAGCAGCTTGATCTCAAGTGAGCTGCAGATTACAGGCGGGACAACGAGCAATTTCAACATTATTCTGCCGTAGTTTGCGCTTCATCGTAGACTCTAGAGCAGTGTTTCCCAACCGTTTTTGTCTCATGTTCCCCACGAGGCCTCTCTTCTGATTAGGAGAACCCCTACATCACTCCAATTTGACTTTTACTCCTTACTTTTTAAAACAAATATCTCTACTTTCTACTGCTTACATTTTGAAAATGAGCTTGTTACTTTTAAGACCTTCGACGTACAAAAAACACAAAATGTTGGTATGTTTGAGCATTATTCTGTTAGGCAGGTCCCTTAGTTTTATGGTTAATATTTTCAAGTTATTAAAAATGTTAATTGAGCATTTGCACTTTTTTTTCTTTTTTTTTTTTTCCCTGACACATTTTATTTACAAATTGTATTTATTATGAGTGCTAAATTATCCAGTTGTTCATAAAGGGAAACAGATTTCATTTGTTTCCATGTACCAGTATTCTACAAGTTCTTTTAAAAAAAAATAATGGAATTTTCTGGTTTAAAATCCCTGTCTTATTTGTTTTGCTTAAGTATATATCGTAGCATGTACTTTGAAACTTTTACTCAACTAAGGGAGCAACGTTTACTTTTACCAGTCCTTTTACCAGTCATTTTTTTATTTAAGTATCTATACTTTTACTTGAGTACTTTTATTTTTCTTCCATTACTCAAAGAGTAACTGTATTCGGGTCAATATTGCGCTTTTATTTTGGTGGCCGTTTCCTGCCTCGTTCCGTCTAGCTTGACTTGTGTTAACTTTGTCATCTGACTCTTCCTGTGGGGTGAGTAAAGTTTGGACCCACCCTCCACTCAGACCCTCTCGCACACACACGGACACACACAGACGGCTGAGTGGATCCGGGACTGTGACCGAGGAAGCGGAGCGGAGCGGACTGTGGAGTAACTATGGTGAACCTTTCGGACACGGAACCGGAGCAGGCCAAGCTGTGATTTCCCCCCAGGACCCGGACGTTACAGGGACACTCTTTGGACTTTTCCCCCGCCTGGAAAGTTTGTCCGAACAAGTTCGCGGTGCTCTTCCTGTTCCTACAGCTGATCATTGGGGGTCTGCAGAGGGACTCCCAGCCTCCGGGACTCTGAGCAGCGGGTGAAATGCAGGTTTTCCTCCGCCGTAGCGCCGCGTGGTCGCGGTCACACGCCAGTCTTTGGGTTTTTGATCCAGACCACGCATAGTGGTCAGATCTGGAGCTGCTCGTAAAAACCCTGGCTGTACTGAACGGTCCTTTCCTGCTATTCTTCTCTGCGTTTGTGTGCTTCCTGCTTGTGCTGGCCACTGCACTTACAGGCTAAAAATACAGAAATCTGATTTAGATGTGTCTTATATCCCACTTTTCTCAGCAGATCTAATCCTCTCATGGAAAGATGTGATTAGAGATCATCCTAAATACAGGCTGTGGAGATAATAGAGAGCTTTAAGTATGTGTTTGGAAACCACACACCACATCACTTGAACACTTCACTGCTGTCTGTTAAAACTCCAATCTAAGAATGTTCCTTCCAAAGGAGCTTTTTGAGATCAAACTTTAAACATTTGAGAGACACCGACCTGTCGGATCTCTCTGAATCTCGTTCCAGTTTTTGAAAACGTTTCATTGGTCCCCGATGAACCAGCAGGAAAGGCCGAAAAGGGAGCGAGGTGCAATAAAGTACTGCTTTGTACTTTATTTTCAACCCTTTGAGGTGCAGAGTCTGATCCACTGCAAACACCAGGTTCAGGCTCCATGGAACCGCTGAAGAACATTTTCAGTCGTGGCACGCTGTCCAACTGGAAAAACTTGGAGCAATCGCAGAAAGGGAACTTCACCAACCCTGTGTGGACGGCCCTCTTTGACTACGAGGCTTCGTGTAAAGATGAGCTCACCTTGCGTAAAGGTGACCTGGTGGAGGTCCTCTCTCTGGACTCTGAGATATCAGGGGATGAGGGCTGGTGGGCAGGAAAGGTCAACAACAAGGTTGGCATCTTCCCATCCAACTATGGCTCCTTCAAGCCGAGCGGATATGGAAAGCTTCAAGGCAACAGCGTGGTTGACGAGCTGAGCCCGGCGGTAGTAGGCGACTTTGAACCCGAGCAGGTGGATTTCAGGGAGCTGAGCCTGGAGGAGGTGATCGGGGTGGGCGGTTTTGGGAAGGTGTATCGTGGTACGTGGAGGGGCGGGCTGGTGGCAGTGAAAGCCGCCCGCCAGGACCCGGATGAGGACATCAGCGTGACGGCGCAGAACGTGAGGCAGGAGGCGCGTCTGTTCGCCATGCTGACCCACCCCAATATCATCACCTTGAAGGGCGTCTGCCTGCAGGAGCCCAACCTGTGCCTGATCATGGAATACGCCTCAGGTGGGCCCCTGAGTCGGGCTCTGGCCGGCCGCCGGATTCCACCGCACGTGCTGGTCAACTGGGCCGTGCAGATAGCCTGGGGGATGTTGTACCTGCACAACGAGGCCATCGTCCCAGTCATCCATCGAGACCTCAAGTCCAACAACAGTGAGTGGCTGAAACTTTAGCACATCTGGCATACATTCAAGTTTAATTGTTGAAATTTTGATTTAATTATAGTCATGGTCTTTTGACTTAAGCACAACTTAGTTTGAGTCCAAATTGAGTCATTAGGACTAATTCAGTTATAGAGTACTTTCAGTCAAGTAAATGACGTTAACACCAACTAAAGATTCAACTATCATTGATGTACTTGACATGGGATGGTATATTTGTAAATTCAAAAAGTCACATTTGATGTGATCAACAATGCATAAAAACACATGAGCTGTTTTAAGTCCACAAACACATCCAGCTTACTTCCTGTCCCCCTTTCCATGCAACAAAAGTAGTTTTGATTGAACACCTTCCAAAAAAAACCCAAACTTAGTTCTGATTGGATTTCAGCTCAGGTGAACATTATAGTTTCGTTTTTATTAGCTGACGGAAATATCAATTCATTTCTGTCCACGTGTTGTTATTGTCACTTAAAATTAATTTAGTCTATGAACATTTTGTCAACAAAACTAAGACGGACACATAAAGCCTTGAAAGCAGTCGTCAGAGGGTCTAGAACAAAGAACCTCTGTCTTTAAACCTTGAAGATCACTGCTTATTGCCAGCTAGCAAACCTTCATTGGTCTTTGGAATGATGGCTATGCTGTGATTTATGACACATCCGTACCAAGACTATATAGAGAAGCTTAGCAGACAGCGCTAAAGGGCTAAAAAGTCAAGCTCAGTTCGTCGAGGTCAGAAACCTAGCAAGTAGTATTTAGTCTGAACTCTATAACATCATATACTGACTCTGGGCCGTTATGGCGCCCAGGAGCTGCAGGGCATGCGTCAGGGTTTCAGGGACCTGGCACCAAACACGTCGGATCTTGAGATTGCAGATAAAGCTTTTGGTTCTGCTCTCACTTTTAGAAGCTTGGGTCATTTAGCTTTCAATGCAGAGCCACCTGAGTTCCCCAGCAGCCTCCTCTCTGTTATTATCATTCCTGTGATGCAGCATATAATCCCTGTCAGCACTGCGGCCTGGAAAAGCCTTTCCCACTGCTCGTCCCTGTTGCTCGCTGCACATCCTGCTTACCAAAATAGAAAAACATTGGTTTGCTGTAGATCTCTGAGAATATGGCCTCAGCTTTAGTACTTGTAGTGTAGAATTCCTAGGTTTGTTTATAGCGGAAGGTGTAATAGCTTTGGAAACTTTCCCTCTGACTCCACTGTAGTTCCACCTTTTCAACTTTTTTTTTTTTTTTTTTAAATTTCTGACCACCTTCCTCTCAGAACTGCCTGAGTCTTTCTCTTCTTCTTTGTGCGCCCAAATAAAAACACCTCTTCTGGAGTGGCCAAACAAGAGGATTTCTTTTAATATAGTGTTTGGTATACAAGGCAGGCCAAAAGCAACACAATCCGTCTCTGTGCTCTTGAGAGATAGTATCTCTCCTCCACTGCCTCCTCCCTCCTCTTGTTTTCCAATTCTTTTCTGAGCCTTTGTCCACCAACCTGCCTCCACACGTCTCCGTACACCCATTACCCTGCTTTGCCACTGAGCAATATCCTGTCGCGGTAGGGAGGGCCAACGAAGTAGAAGAAGGGGTCAACCGGTTTGACAGTAATGTGCTAAGTTCAAATGAACGAGGTTGCAGGTGCAAGAGCATCTCATTGTCAATGCAAGAATGCCCACATAATCAAGCCAGAACATCACATTTTCAAGCATAAGTTGCAGTTTATAGCACAACTTCCTCAGAATTATGAAGCAAGTTCTTCTTTCTTGACGCAGAGGCCGACCCGCTCTTGTGCAGGGAGTGTCCGAGTGTTGCAGAGAAGCCTTTTTTTTCCATCCGGTAGTATTCAGGAAAGGGAAACTTTAACTCAAATGGCAGGTGAAGAAATTGGCCACCAGGGAACTTTTCCCAATACGTTATTTTAGTATTCATTTAACAAAGATTCTGACGCCCAGTTAGCCAACAAACAAATACTTAGAAGAGGAAGGTGTACCGTGACATCCAAATATTCATTATCTCACCAAGTAGCTCAACAACAAGGTGATTAAACTAAAGTCAAAGCTTGTGTTTCTCAAAGCTCACACGTCAATCAAGTGTAATCTCTCAGGGTCTCATAAGTGCATCTGTATTAATCTTTAGTTTGTTGATTTAGAAAAAAAAACATGATGTTGTGATGTTAGCTTAAAAGCTTTGTTAGCTTAATAGTATCTTGTTCTAGTGTTGAAAAGCGATTGCAGCATCAGATATTTTTGGTTTTGGGTAAAAAGGTTTATTAAAAGTCCTAAACAATTCACATATCTTGTATGTTTTCATATTTATTTTTGCAAATGGGAAAACGTATTCAAAAGAGCATATTTTGAGTCATTTATTGCTTATTAGTTGAAGTAATCCATAGCTACGGTTTTACAAAGTTGATATATTCTGTTCCCAAAAGAATATTGTAAAAAAAAACCATGCTAGTTTCCTGGCTGGTTAAATTTAGATGCTTGTTTCTAAAATGATATTTGTCCACATATGCTGCTTTAGAAGTATGCATACACTAGAGATATGTGCTGTGGTATCAGGCACCAAGCCATGAGCAGAAAAGGGATTTAGTCCTCAAGATGTGATTTTTGGACTCCTTTCTTATTCAGCATTTCCCATTGGTGTTTGATTGGATTGGGATTTAGAAAAGTGAAGAATCCAAATTTTTCCCTCAAACCTTTCCTGAGACGTTTTGCCTGCATCAACATTTCTGTTTGAAGTTTCCCATTTTTCACATGTTGACGTGCTTCCTAATATGCCTTCTTACATTCTAACTAGTGCAATGATTTGCTGTATTTTCTACACCTCGAAGTGGTCGCATTTCTCACTTACATCTTGTATTTATATTAAAGGTAGGGTAGGTAATTTTCTCCAGATACACTTTTAAATTTTTGGTTGAAATTTTCTTGATGTCTGGACAGAAATCAAGTTCTTATGTGCTCTGAAAAAGGAACGAAGAAAATCCGTAATCTGTAGAAGCTGTAGGCCTGTAAAAACTTCAACCAATTTTTAACCAATCACGTCTCCCTGCTCGTTCTCAACCCCTTGCGTGCATGAGTCCACACTCAAAGCGCGTCACTGGTGACGGAGTTAAAACAGAGTTTTGTCATGTTTTTTTTTACATATATAATGATAAGTTTAGTGTTTACTTACCGCTGAATGCGACATGAGATGACGTAGTTTCTACACATTACAAGCGATGAGTTTAGGTCCGCTTCTGGAGTACCGGCGCTCGTGCATGTGAGTGAGGTGCGAGACTTAGAGGGAGCACATAGAGGAGGTGGGTGGTAAAGCTTGAGCCCTCGGAGGATGCTACTTTCAAAATCATGCTAGCTTTCGAAAATTACCTACCCTGTCTTTAAGCAGAGTTTTACAGAAACTATTTATTCGAAATGAACATATATAAAATAAGCACATTGATTATACACCGTGCGGTTAGTCAAACTTTATAGTCTGAGGCTATCAAACTTATGTTTACATGCTACTGCCCGCTAACCAACCTCATTTGGTGTGTTTGGAATGAAAATATGACCATAAATTAAGTGTTAGCTGTAATTTTTAACTCTGGCATGCTAATTACCAACATGCTCACTAACGGTGTTAATTTTCACAACCAACTTTGATTTAGGTTAATCCATAATGCAATTTTGTTGCCATTTAGTATTTGGCAAAATGTAGTCATTAGGACTATTTCAGTTATAGTGTATGTATAGTCAACTAAAATATGATTAACATTGATGTAATCAATGTCCAGTGTGACAAAATTGTAGTTTATGTTTTTGTTGAATAATAAAAACAAAATATATTTTTATATTGTTTTCGTTAACATGTTTTTTTTTTTTTTTTTGGAATTAGTCAAAGTCTCGTTATTGTCACTTAAATACATTTTGTTGACAAAACTATGATATAAATCTTTAATCGAAAAAAAATTTACCCGGCCCGCTAACATTCAGCAATAGCTTGCAATTGCTAGGTTGAAATGTAAGATGGAAGAAGACAGCTTTTTTTTTTTTCCTCTTTTTTTTTTAACTTTTAGAAACATACAGGTACACAAGTACAGCTTAATGGTGTGATTATCATGCATTCAAATGTTAGCGTTGTACTCATAGAACCCAGATACAAAAACTAGTAAAAAAAACAAAAATAAAATAAAACAAAAACGATCCACACTAGGGATGTCCCGATACCACTTTTTCATTTCCGATATGATGCCGATATTGCAGCCTTGAGTATTGGATAATACCGATATTGATCCGATATCAGCATGAATCATACATACTATTATTACTTTTTTTTTTCTTAAATAAAACAATAATAATTACTCATTTTGTAGTGTGGATTGTTAGAAAAGGCTTGATCAAGTGATGTTACTCAAACAGAGAACAATAGTCATCAACAGTAGGTATGAGAAAAACTAACCCATTTATTATTAAATAATTGGTTACATACATTTTAACCTTCAACATAATATCTACAGTATTCTACAATTGATGAAAAATTGGAACTTTGAATCCACTATCGACATTTGTTTTCATGCTGATATCGGATTGGGACACCTCTAATACATGCACATGTAAACATAAATATACACATACATACTGTATATACATACATACATAAAAGGCATACAGAAGAAAAAAAGGGGGGGTGTAAATAACACTGTTCAATATCTTTGTTTTACGGGCTAGTTAATGTTATTAAAGTAGTCTATAAAAGGTTGCCACATTAAATAGAAAATGTTTACCTTTTCTCTCAATAGAAATGCTATTTTTCTCCACTTGTCAAAGTTTCATCAGTCATGCCAGGTGTGTCGGAGGAGTTTTGCTCTTCCAGTGAAGGAGAATCAATCTCTGTGCTTGTAGTGTGGTGTGCAATACCATATTGTGCTGGCATTTTGTAAGCTCTATTGATGTAGGCTTCACCCCAAAAAATGCAATCAATGGATCAACACGCTTATGCAGGATCATCAGAAAGAAGCTAGAGCTAGTTTTTAAAAGTCAACTTGAAGTTGCGAGGTCACACAATCGCGCTAACATGACTTGGTTGCTTGTATTAAAACTCGCATACATCATTATTTTGTTTCAACTGTACCATTTTAGTCTGCCACTACTTGTCCTAATTCACTCATGCTTTTGTAAAAACGAGCATAGTTCCTTTTTGTTTAAAAAAAAAAAAAAAAAAAAAGGGTCAGTTTCTCTGTTTTAACGTTATGTAACCTTCTTTATTCCATATGTCTAGTTTAGTCTTTGCCATTCAACTTTTCCTTGTACAGCATCACATCTATAGGGGTGAGAAACCTCTGGGTATCTCACGATACGTGATACAGAGCTCACGATAACAATTATCTCACGATATGACAATATTGCGATGATCGTTATATTGGTCAGAAATCAATCTACGATAATCTATGACATAACAAGAAAAAAAAAGCTTAAGTGGAAAAAATACAATTTTTATTTTATATCTCTGAAAGACAATAAATTGAAAAAGTGTCTATGAATAGTGACACTATTTTAGTGCAACATTTCTGTAAATAAGTGTCAACATACACAATAAGTATCTCCAATAGTGCTTTCTGTAAACTAGGGTATTTCTTACCAGTGACACCATTATAGTGCAATATTCCAGTAAACAAAATATTGGTTCCTGCAACACAGTGACAAAATTTCTGTGAAGACGTACCTGCACATTTTAGTAAAAAAAAAGCTTTGTTTTGGAAAAAAAAAAAAAATTGATACTTGGCGCGAACATATCGATTATTAGGGATGTAACGATTCACTCAACTCCCGATACGATTCGATTCACGATACTGGGTTCACGATACGATTTTCTCACGATTTATTTTACAAAATGGGACTGTATATAAATGACTGAAAAATATTCCTTTGTTTTTTTGGGGAAAATACTGTACTATTTTTCCTTTTATTTTTAATTGTCAAAAGAATTCCTTGATAAACTATTCAAAACAATGCAATTTAACTAAAAATAAATCTTAAATGAAATAAATAAAGGAATAATACAAGTGAAGAAGAAACCTATTAATTTAAATTCTGGTTCTATAGTAAACAATTCAAAACTGCATAATAGTTCTTTTTCTTTTTAAAAGTGCAACTGAAAATGTATTTTGTGCCTTAACAATTGGACTTTAAAAAAAAAAAAACAGTCATTTTACTGTATTTACATCAGGTATTTGTTTAGACCAGCAGAGGGCGCTGGTAACCCAGTGGTCTGTTGGCATGCAGTTATTCCACCAGTGAAGAAGAGAAGCTATGCTAGCAGACAGAGCTAATAGAAAAACGTGACTTTTACAGATATTCACGTAATATTACAGATATTCTTTCGGTGCTAAAGGAGTAAAGAATCATTTATGAGCATGTTTAACAGTAAATGGCGGCCAGAAAGAAAATACTAGCAGATTCCGCCCGTCACGTCCACTTCTGGAAGGATTAATATATAGCGCCCTCTGCTGTTTAAAAAAAGTACTGCGATTAAATTTTCAGAGCATCGATGTGAACCGTGGTACCTATGAATCGATTTTTCACTGCCGATTAATCTTTACATCCCTATCGATAATTGATCGTGCGGAAAAATATTGCGATTTATCGCCATATCGAGATATCGTCACACTCCTAATCTATACAACACGTTTCCGTAGATAATTCAATATCTTGACAGACTGTGTGGATGTGGAAGCAGCCATAGGGCTGGTCACTCATCATAAAGTGAGTGGAGGCTGTAGTTGGAGCTGGTGTAGATGGTGCCAAGTTAAGCAATCGCTGGGCTGGAACTCACAGGGCCTTTTTCAGGAAGAAGCCACAGTTAGATCTTAGATCAACACATCTCCCTTTCTCTCTTTTTTTTTTTCTACTAGTGGACAAACATCTGATACATCTCACTACCAGCATGTTTTCATTCAGGGCCCCTGGTGCCCCACACTGCAATGCACTCCAAACATCCCGTGTGGATGTGTGTGTGTGTGTGTGTGTGTGTGCTTTGCTAAACCCCACTCCAGGCACTGCTGTGCTTATACATATCTATCCCTTTGCTTAGCAGCAGTCTAGCCATGCAGGCTAGCCATTTTCGTTCTGAAACCTGTTATTGTCCAAACACATATGTGTGTTATCACAGAATACATGTAGGTGTAGTGCTAAGGACAGGAGGAGAACATGATTACATCTAGTCCACACATCAAAATCAAACAATGTTGGTGAGGATGGCAATGAAACACTGAGAAGATATTTTTCTTATTACTTTGGAGAAAAGACAAACTGACAATTGGTGCGGCCGATCATTGATTAATCGACATTGGTCAACGGCCTAATATCAGTGTCTTTACAGTCCTTCTGTTTGTAGTTTTAGTGGCGCTAATTAAAGTTCCTTATTTTAATGTAGTAGTTTTTTGCTTCTTTGACTTGAATCATGCTTTGGGTATGATAAGAGTGTTCATGTACAGTGTATATACTGTTAATGTACAGTACATCATTGTACTTTGTTATATATCGGTTATAGGCTTTTTAGAACCCCCAATATCGGTATCGTCGTCGGCCCTAAAAATTAGGGATCGACCGATATGGTTTTTTGAGGGTCGATGCCGATACCAATTAATTTTCCGTCAGCCTTCGCCGTTGACCGATACGGACTACCGATTTTCTTGAGCTGATATTTGGAGCCGATACTACATTTGCTCCCTCAATTTACGTCTAAAAAATTACACAATGATGATAACAAACGGTACGAGTCTCAATTTTTTTAAAAAAAGGAACATTTATTGAAATTAACAAAGGTGAGGTAGAACGACAACAAGTAAAAAATATTTAACACATTAAAAACAGGTGATGTAGAACAGGAACAAGTAAAAAAATATTTCTGCTCTCTGTAAATAATGTGGATCGGCGAACGCAGCAGCCCGCATCGGCCGATGAGATACACGTAAAAAACGTAAAAATCGGTCGATGTATTGATCTATCACTACTAAAAATCCCATATTGGTCGGGCTCTACTTTGAATGTCATAGTTCAAGGATAGATACTGTAGATAGATTGATACATAGGTAAACTTTATCGTCTGTCCTAAAGCAGTGACAGAAATTATTTGTTTTACACGACCTCAACACCAACACATTGGTTATATTAGTTTCTATTGCTTTTTTGACCCCATGATTATGGGTGATGGTAAATTTCAGGGCTGAAATGTTTCCTTTCTTTTATGTACGAAACTAGGGATGATCATTTTGTAAAAAAATCTCTATAAATGTTGTCCTGTATCAGTTTACCAGGGCCAAGGATCGTCCTTGATCAGGTAGTAGTACTTTTGAAAAGACGGGAGACTTTGGGTTGGTGGGGTACTGGGGTTTACAGAACCGATGTCTGATTGGAAGAAGCACTCAGCCTTCATGGCTATTTCAGAAGGGGATGAAGTCGGGCTCGTTATTCTTGTGGAGAAAAGCAGACTTCAACGGGCCACAGGGCAAATAGCGTTCGGCCCCGACTAAAATGTTCTAGAGTATTTTGGTGGGAATTGGAAAAGTGTACGCATTTCTATTTAGTTTCCATTTCATCGGCTTTTCCCTAATCAGATGTCATTACTTGCTATTGAACTTCCTGAAATCTTTCCAAACATGCTGTATATGATTGAGTTAACTATTATTGTTAGTTCATAATCCCATACTGAAGCAGTGGGCCAATAGCATGCTAGGTTTTGCTCAAAATTTGACATTCGTCCATTTTCTTCTACAATTGCCAGACAGCCACCTGTTTTATGAAAACCTGTTTCCAAAAACATGTCGGGGCTTAGTCCGTGATCTGTAGCTATTTACTTATCAAGAGATGAACTCCATCATATCATGATATTGCATGTTATACAGCAAATTCCTTAATTTCTGTCCATTTTCCTGATCACGAAAAAATGGAGGCCTTACTAGAACTCTTTTTGCAGCAACCTTTTTACCTCTTGTTTTTTTTCTTTTATTGGGTCCTGTCCCTACCTAAAAATTACAATGATGGATCAAAGTTTTAAGTGAAAGATTCTGCGTTTACTCCTAAGGCGGCCTTTGTGTTCCCCTTAAACAGTGCATGGCTGAAGCGGTTCGTTAATTGGTACTTTTCCACAAGTCGGAGTCCAGATTAAATGAACAACCACAAGGCTCAAACATGCGAGGAGCACAAGGACTACAAAGAAGCGCAAAGAATCATGGGACGTGTAGGATTTTAATGGAAACTACTTCGCGGCGGTGCGCCCATATATGTAAGCTCTGTGGAGTGCGGACAGGACAGTCCGCGCCAAGGCCGTTGTGCGCGGGGTCCGCCCTCGTATGCTTGAGCCTCCAGTCGACTCACGAATGTGCGCCTGCATCAGTGTCTCTGCCCGAGCATCACACAATGTGTGCCAAAGTTTAAAGAATTGGCAACAAACACAAGATGCCATTTCGCTCATTAAACAGCAGTGTAGTTTATTTAAACAGTTTTACTATGGCTGCTTGAAATCTTTGTTTGTTTTTATCAAAAGATTTTTTTGTTAAACTGTTTGTTTTTATTTTAGCGTTATTTTTTAATTCATGGGAACAGCAATGCATTTTCCCTCTTTTCCTGTGGACCTTATTAACTATTTTTTAAAAGGTTCCTTAACTCCTTTTTTGAACACTAGTTTTGCACAGATAAATTAGTAATTCTTTAAACATAGATCAAAATGTTATGGAATTTAATTTAGTTAATTTTTGAATAAAAAGAATATATATTAATTGTTTTGCCTTGCGGTTTGACCCAATAAAATTAATTATTACATACATATTTTGTATACTGTATGAATGGACCTTTGACTTTGAGTTGCCCTGCTCCAGATTACATAAGATTTTTGATAGTTTGCAAACAAAAATTCATTACAGGTACCTTTTAAACAATGATGGCATGATTTTAATGATTTGCCACATACTAGAATTGAGTTAAAAAACAAATATATTTAATGTGATTGCATACATTGGGATGAGTTATGAATGTTGGATGATTAATTTTCTTTCTTTACATGTTGGTTTTTCTGCTATAAAACACTGGTTAAATCTCTAGGCCAGGCCTGTCCCTTAATTCCCCTTGTCCACAGTCTCTCAGGTGATTTCTTCTGGATAAAATCCAACAAAGGAAGCTAGGCAAATTTACTTTCCTAACTGCACAGACCTGATTGGGAAAGGCTGACGGTGCTGTCAGTCAAAGCAAACAGACCTTGGCAGTTTTGATAAGCACTAACCGTCTTTTAATATATCAATTCTAAGAGTCTGAGTCAACACAAACTAGCGTAGCAGGAAAGGGATTTGTGCTGGAGGAAAAGATTTTTAAAGAAAAACTTTTTTCATGTGACCTAATGACTGGAACATTAGGAATTTAGCATTATACTTTGTCTAAAACAGTGGATTGGTTTAAAATGCATTGACTGTTGACTCAATGACTGTTCTCGGTGTAACCTTTTGTTCGCAGACAACCAGTCATACCTAACAAAGATCATATTTTACTGTACCTTTTTTTGTCAAGTGGCAAGCTAAATGCAGCCACGCAGTGTTCCTTGTCAACATTTAGCTGTGGTTTTTAGACCCATGTGAAGTGTTTGTTGAGACAGCAAGTGGATGTTACATGGACTCACTGACCTGGCCAGATGGAGCAAAAGAAGATAATTGCAGCCCTCTTCTTTAGGCTAGTTAGCTTTAGTCATTTCCTGCATGTACCAAAGCAAGCCTGGAAGAAATGATAATTTTCTTCATTAGATAAAATCTTACTATATGCTACAAGCTCAATGTGTATACCTGTATACTATCTACTGCATACTATAAGTATGATTCCGAGAATGTCTGTTCTCACTGAAGTATACTTCCAAGTTTCCCAAGATTCATTCCAAACCTACGACAAAAATGTGAAACGCACTGAGGCGAAATATCTCTGTTGATTTGCCGCCTTTGGAAGTTCTATCAGGATTTTAAGCAAGAAAGTGACCAAAGTAGAATACAGTATCAACATGTGGTCATTTGATCCTTAAAACTTGCATATACAGTATAACACATTTCATTCCAACGTTTCGGGGATTCCATTTTGCCCGCCATTTTTTGCTACTGACCAAACTTCTGGTTAACTTCCAAACAAGAGCCCTATTTTACAAAAGCGGTTAAAAAAAACTAATGGAAGACGAGAAGAGATTATTTTATTTTGAAAAGGGGATGTTGAGTATGACTAGTGTGCCCGCCATGCTCCCTCAAAAATGTCTTTATAGTATACATATGGGTATTTCACTCAATCTTTTCATACTATCTAATAGGGATGTAACGATTCACTCAACTCCCTATACGATTCGATTCACGATACTGGGTTCACGATACTATTCTCTCACGATTTATTTTACAAAATGGGACTGTAGACAAATGATGACTGAAAAATATTCCTTTATTTTTTTGGGAAAAAAAACAGAAAATACTGTATTATTTTTCTTTTATTTTTAATTGTCAAAAGAATCTCTTGATAAACTATTCAAAACAATGCAATTTAACTAAAAATAAATCTTGAATGAAATAAATAAAGGAATAATACAAATGAAGAAGGTTATTAATTTAAATTCTGGTTCTATAGTAAACAATGCAAAACTGCATAATAGTTCTTTTTCTTTTTACAAGTGCAACTGAAAATGTATTTTGTGCCTTAACAATTGGACTTTAAAAAAAAAAAAAACCCCGTCATTGCACTGTATTAACGTCACATATTTGTTTGGACCAACAGAGGGCGCTGGTAACCCAGTGGCATGCAGCTAATCTAGCAGTGAAGAAGAGATGCTATGCTAGCAGACAGAGCTAATAGAAAAAAATGTGACTTTTACAGATATTCACGTAATATTACAAATATTCTTTCGGTGCTAAAGGGGTAAGGAATCATTTATTAACATGTAACATTAACATGTAAGAGTAGAAGGCTGCCAGAAAGCATCTTCAACAGTTTACATATTTTTTTTTCTGGTTTTTTTGAGCAAATGATGTTCGATTTATTGATCAATGAGGCCCACACTATGGATTAGTCTTATGGAAATGTTTCATGTCATGCAGCTTTAAATCTCATTAGTTTTAAATTTTCTTTTACACCTTCATCTGGTTAACCAGTGACCTATAAAATAATGAGGCATGCGTGACTCTCATAGATTATATGCAAACATTTTTTCTAAAGCCAGTTATCAAGGCAAACACCTTCATTTTGGGGTTTAAGTTTGTATTTTAATGAACAGAAGTTCTTAAAAGTAATTGTAATAAATATTAAGACTGCATTTTTGCAGGTGGAAAAGTCTTACTTGCTCTTTGAAGATTTGTTTTTTTTTTTCATCTAACGATAGGGTTGGACTTGGTTTAATTTAAAACAAGCTAGCTAGTTATTCATTGCTTCTAATTTTGAACATTTCAGTTCCCCACAAAGTATTCAGAATAAATGAACGTACACAAAGGAAGACAACCGACATGTTTATAACTGCTTCACTCGTTCAAAGTTCAACCAACAGAAGCTAAATGACCATAAAATATGCTTATCACAGGAGGGCAGCAGACTGTCCGCCTTACTGTAAAATACTGTGTTGTAGTCCGAGACTTGGACTTTGCTTTTTGTTTTCAACACACTACTAAATGTGGAGTCAAATGCATCACTCACCAAAAAAGAGCAGGCGTTTTACATAAATAGACATGAATAAATGGATGCGAAACAACTGTGAACTTGACACAAACATGAGGAACAAAATGACAAAATAAATGGAAAAGACCAAATGAGGAACATGTAAATGATAGCAAAAGTTGTGTTGTACAAAGCGTCCTAACCCTCTACCAAAAGTCTCTAATGGCTTGGCCGACTTGAACTCCTCTTTGTCCCCGTCCTACAGAAGGAGAGCATATCTATGCAATGCCAAGTATTTGTATTGAGCAGAGGGCATGACGTGCTACTCATCCATAAACATGGTGGTGCGCAAAGTGCCAACTGGCTGATTGGGATTTCCAATGTGTGCCTGGGGCGCCCTGGTAGGAAGTAGAGGGTTGATGGTGGGTTGAAGTCACCTGGGGTGAAGGCTCAGCTGTCCTGCAGCTGGCTCAAAGACAGACTGGAGCTTCACCAGTGGCCTCATGGCTATCAGCCTAGAAGCTATGGAGGACAGCAGAGTTGATTAAAGTGGTTATATTTGTGTCACATTGATTCATTTATTAACTTAAAGTAGGGCTGGGCGGTATACCGGTTCATACCGAATACCGGTATATATATTTGTTATATGATTTTTTTATATACTGCCTTACCGGTGTATTTGATTACACAACTTTCGGAACGCTACGTTGCGCCGCGTTTCAGACCGGACCCTTTTCTACGTTGCACTTCTAAATAGGAAGGTAAACCGTTGCGCTCTGGTGTTAGTTGAGGTGTAAATAATACATGTGAATGGATAAGAAAGACACAATTGAAAGCTCTGAAGCTGCATGTGCCTGCATGCGCATGCCTCTGCTACAGGAGAACAACAACACTCACGGACACGGAGGCACGGTTAGCTTAGCAGTTCGGTAGTAATTCACAAAAAAATTAAGAGGGCAAAGGATTGCAATTTGTAATTCCTATAATGCAAAAATAAGTCCTGGTGGAGCTGCAAACAAAACTCTACCTTATTCACTATAAGAAACCACCACATAAACTGAGTATGCAGCATTTAAAGCTAGAAATCAAGCTAATGCTAAAGCTAAGCTAGCGCAGTAAAGAGCCTTTGGGCTGCTGTTGCAAACATGTATTACTACTTGTGTGGAATTATTCTACGATATTCCCACATCATGACAGTAAAATAGACCATCCTAAGTCAATCTACTGCAGTAATTCATCTCTCAACCAGTAGAAAATGCTGTGAACACCTGATTATGCATTAAAAAAAATATATACCATGAAACCGTTTTGAAAAATCCCGTGATGGACATTTTTGGTCATGTCGCCGCCCAGCTCTAACTTAAAGCAATGCCGTTTTGTTCCAATGAATAAAACACAGCTTATCAGCTGTGGATTTAGCTGAGATGTTGAGACTAGCATAGCTTAGCTTGCCATATCTTAGCCTAGCATAACAGACAAAGAAAAGTTTCTATGATGCAGCCCTGAACTCGTTTGCATTAAATAACAATCTATAAATTGCTGCTAACTGTTTGCTCTTGTCATGAACACAAAATTGTTTGCTATCATTCATAGTTGAATAATTAAAAAAAGAGTATATATTATGTAAATATCAAGGCAAAGGGTTCATCTCAATAGCCTTTTCAAGTTTTTCTCCCTTGCTATAGTATAGGGTGGCCAAATGCCAGATTTTCATCTTTTTCATGTTGTGACTGATGTAACGTATAGAGGGGTTGATTTTTCTAAGCTGCAAGAGGCATTTTCATCATCATTACTGTAGAGGTATTTATGTTGTTGCTGTATCACAAAAATGTCAAACAAAAAGATGTTTTTGGTTATAGAAATATTATCTTCTTGCATCTAAGTTAAAATTGAATTGAATTACACTAGTGGACACTTGAGTAAACTACAATTGTCTTTGAAAGTAGCTAGAGATAATTTCTAGTTTCATCTCTTCAGGAAAACTAAAGAGAGTCATCCTATTGCTAATGTTGTAGGTCAGACGTGGGCAACTGGGAGCCATGTGGCCCCTGGTCTAACGGTCTCTAAAAACCCAAAACAACAAAAATACACTAAAATGACTAACACAAAATGGCAGAAGAATACACAAAAGGACAACATAAATACTCAAACATGACTCCAAAAACCCAATCACTCTTCACCTGTTATTGACCCTGTATCATTAGACACATTTATGGGTCATTGGCACCTATGTGACTTTCATTGAACCATTGCCTGTTTCTGTTGACTCATGTATTTAGTACTTCTCTTGTTTTGATGGTTGCAGGGTGCACACCCACTCTCAGTCATGGATGGCATGTGTGTTATGGTGTGTGGTTGTGGGAGTTGAACAATTGGCTTAGGCTGGTTTCCATTGTTTTCCAGACACTGTAATCAGTCATCACAGTAACACAGATTAGATCGTAAACTCAGTCACAAAGTGTGTCATGTTACAGTGGCAAACTGACATAGATTTACTGTATATAGATTTTATTTAGGGTTAAATCGGATACGGATGGGATTTTTAGTATTATAGAAAGATGATGCTTTTCGCCTGTAGTTTGTGAATTAAACGTATAAAGAACATGCAGCAGTTTAACACTGCAGTTACTGTGTTCTAGAGATTAGCATTTGTGGCAAGATTAGAGCCTCCCATTTTCCCTTTCAAAATCTCCCCATATCCATTTCAGAGTTTATCATTTTTTACATTAGTTTACCCATTTCCATTTTGTTTCTGTTTCATCGCTGGTCTATACGGGCTTTTAACTTGGCAAAACCATGCCAAACATGCTAAATACAGGTTTTTGAGTTGACTATTGTTATTAATTTCATATTTCTCTGCTGTGTTTGCACAATATACACGCTAAAATCTCACAAGATTCAACGTCTGTTCATTTGCTGAAGTGGCTAAACATTAAACTTGTTTTGTGGTAAAAGAAAAAAAAAAAAAAAATTGCACTATGCAGTGATGTTGATAGGTTTTCAATGTCGTGAGTCCCGGGACCCACAGGTGGTGATTTGAGTGGGTCCATGGGAAATTCAATGGGTCCCTGGGACGCATGGATAGTGGATTTACTGCATCCTTTCAGATTTTTATGCGTAAGAGACGCAGGACGCGTACTGACTGTCTACATGTGAGGGTATAATCAGTGTCATTTTGCAATTGCTACATGATGTTGGGAAAACATTATGAATTAAAAAAAATAAGCATGAACAAGACAAGTATTCATTTTCCAATGGTATTTTGCTTTGCGCCCTCTATTAGTGCAAATATGTTGATATTGTGCTATCAGTGTAGTTTTTTGAAGTTGGGTTCTTATTTGTTTAATAACTGAAGGGTTGTGGAAAACATTGTTTGCAGGTGTTTTTATCACTGGAAGATAATTAGCTCAATTTAGCAGCATTGCAAATCAGTGTGCATTTGTTTTATGCTTGATTCTGGAGCATTTATGGTCTCTGCCATAGCTTTGATGACTTTGCGTTTTGCTGAATTCAGTCTCTCATGATTAGAATTGTTTTTCAGATTCTTAGATGGGAGAATGGATTTGACCCCCGCAAGAACAGCATTACTTCGACCAATGTCGCATAAGCTACGCATTTCAACCAGCTTCTGTGCATATAATAAATAATAAGAATGATTAATTAGAAAAACCATCAAATCAGTCACATTAAATAATGTAAGACATGAAGCGAGTTAGTTGATAACAAGCAAGTATCTTGTAGTTCTGGTGCGCCATATACTATCTTACTCACGGCATAAGAAAGGATACTCTTTGGCCTGTCCATTACTAATACTAGCAACTGCTATTCGGAGATATTGGTGCCATAAGTTATAAAATAATTGACCAAAGGATCTGAACTGGAAATTATTCTTGTAAAAGTGTATGTACTGAAACACTGTTCTTCGGAAAATCTATAATTTCAGACAAACTAATTCAACAAAACTTCTCTACAGAGGTTTCATTGTTGTTTGGTGTGTTTGTATATAGACTTCAACGTACTGTAGAATCCACAGATCTGGGTTTTATGGCTGTACTTGTCTCTACTCTCAGCTGCCTTGACCCCGAACCCCTTTGGGTCAACCTGTAATGATCCTTGTCTGCCGTCCTTTAGAAATAAGGTTAAATTTCAACTCACAAGCTCTGGAGGTTTGTTAATGAGTGACAGTTTACAGAGGCTCACAGTGTTGCACCTGGCGCTGAATACTTTACACAGGGAATCATTTATAACCCCCACTGACAGCGCTATTGTGAAGTAACAGAATTCAGCTAGCTGTGTGTTTTGGACGATGGTTTGGACAGTTTTTGTCAGATGACACGCACATGTCGCTGATAGAAACATATTTGTCTGGTCACCAGGTTCCATTTTTCTTTTGTTAGTTAACTCAAAGATTGTATATCACCACATTTTACTAAGGATACGGAGGAATTAATCAAACAGACAAGGCTATATTACACAAAATACACCCTCACCTACATGTGGGCGAACATCAGGCCTTTCAAATGTATTTGTTTCGATTAGATGAACAGACAGATGTCTAGAGGCTCAGATTTTCCATTTTAAAATTAACCAAATTCTGTTACAGTTTCTACCCAATTACCCTTTTTTGGTTTTGTGTCTGTTTCATCAGCTTTCCCTAATTAGATGTCATTACTTGCTCTTAAACTTCCTGAAATCATGTTAAACATAGTTAATAATGTGAAGTTAATTATTTTTATTAATTTAATATTTCTTCACACCGAATGCACGTACTGAAATTATGCACAATTTTGCATGATATTTGATGATGCTGAAGTATATATATATATATATATATATATATATATATATATATATATATATATATATAGCGATTTCCACTTCAGCAGGTGAAGTCTGCCATATTGTGTCATATTTGGGGTTGTCACGATACGAGAATTTCAAACTCGATATCGATACTCAGGAAAAAGAAGGGGGGGGGAAATAGATACTCGATACCATTTCCGATACCATGGGGCAAAAACAAAAAAAGACAAAATTTTAGAAGCATAATTTCCTTTAATAAAGTTGAGAATACAAACTCGTCCTCCCCCCCCTCCTCCGCCTTCACTCTGCGCCTGCTCTCCCGTTGGGTTTGGCGTGGGGGGCTCCTGTCGGCCCAGGATGCTGGTGGGGGGCTGTGGCCTTCGCTTGGGGTGCGGGTGCGGCTGCGCCGGGTGGGTAGCTTGGGGTTGGCTCGTCTGGGGGCCTGGGGTGGTGGAGTTCATTGGCTTCGGGACGGGGGGGTCCGGGGTAGGGGTGGTGCAGGGGGTGGCTGCTCTTGGGGGCGGCGATTGCGTCCTGGGTTGATGGGTGGCGGGGTGTTGCAGTGGGTTGCTCCGCTGGCCGGTCTGGGCCCATTGGCCTGGTTCCCTGGGGCGCGCCTTCGCTGAGGGTGGCCTCCGTGGGAGGAGGGTGCTCTGCTGGCGACATTGGTGTGGGGTTGCGGTGCCTGGCTGGGGGTACATGGGTTCGCCTGCCTGTCGGTCCGTGGCTGGCGGGGTGGCCCTGCCTGGGTGGTTGGTGGCGTCCTCTCTCGTTGGGGGGGGTCAGGGCCGCCCACCTGTGAAGGGTGCTATGTCGTGGTGTCGTGCGGGCCTACGCTGGCCCTGGTGTGGGGGCTGGCCTCTCTCCTCCTCGGCCGCCACCTGCTTTGGCGGGGCGGGCCGCTCTAGGCCGGCTGGTGGCGGGGGTCGCCTCCTGGGCTGCTGGGGGATGTGGCTGCTTTCTAGGGCTCATCGCGCGGGCAACATCAAGGAAAGGCGAGGCAACTTGCAGTGTCCCTGGGGGCGCTGCTCTTGGTGCTGCTTCCGTTCCGGGTCCTTCTGGCCAGGGGTCTGATCCCTGCTGGCTCTGGGCCCGCCGGCGAGTGCCCGCTGCCTGCCCGTTCGGTGCGGCTCTGGCCGTTTGCTGGGCGTGGGCCTTGGCTCCGCTGCTGGGGTCTCGGGCGGGGGGCTCTCTGGGCCCTCTGCTTGGGTGTGGGTGCTTGGGTGTGTTGGGGGCGGGATGCTGGCGGGGCTCCTTGGGGTTGGGGTCGGTGGCGGTATGCGCTGGGTGCTCGGCTGCTTGGGGCTTCCTCGGGTGTATGTGTGGGGGGCGGTGGCTGCCTCTCAGCCTGGGATCTTGGGGGCGACTGGGGGGTTGCTCGGCCGTAAGGGGGTGGCCTGGGGCTCCCTGGCCCCCACTCTTTCTGCTGGCCTGGCTGCATCTGTGGTCCGGGGCAGTTCCTGGGTTTGCGGTAGCGGTTTTTTGCACATATACTGGTCTACGATGCACTGGCACGCCTTGGGATGTGGGATAAAACTCATTCTGGGCCTAACTTTAGACACGTTAATCCCAAACACCTCCTTTAGGTACTAGCATTCACTGATTCCCCCTGTTCACAGCCACCACCATTATAGCTAAGCTTCACACTTGTCACTATACTGGCTTGATTACACAACATAATAAGCACAATATATTCTACAACTTCACATTTCACCCTCACTGTAAAACAATCTATTCTCCCCACCCTTTCTATTTCCTACATTGAGTCTCTCCTCCCTGCTCTCTTTCCCCTCCCCCTCCCTCTCCACTTAGGTGTAACACTGCTCCCCCTTTTTATATCCTCCCTCTAATAAAAGATTTCTTACCCTTCCTTAGGGAGGGCTGGTGAAGGTCACAATAAGCAATAAAATAAATCAATTTATTTTATTGCAATAACAAAACATGCATTGCTGTCCCAATGATTGCACTTCTTGTCATGTTGACCTTTGACAGCATGTGCAGACAAGAGAAAAAAAAAAAAGAGAATCCAAACTATGAACAGTATACAAAGTATTTTTAAATTAAGTGAAATGTAGTACAACACTTGTAAACAACAAAAACTGTTACACTTTTTTGAGAAAGTATAACAAAATTTTGCAGCACCTGTAAACAGTAAAAGCTATTAACAAACTTTTTTGAGAAAGTATAACAAAATTTTGCAAATTTTCCCTTCTCATTTTTGACTAAAACTAGTTGCGTAGGCCCCCCAGCAGCAGCACGAGCCAAGCTGCAGCCGTGCCGACATCAGCTAACTCAGTGTTATGATGAGGGCCCTATGTAATACGTTTTTTTTTTAATTCTGTTTTACTTTTTTCCAAGTTCCATGTTTTCCACTTTAATTTTTTAAAATTCTGTTTTTTTTTTTAGAAATATTTTTTTCAGAAAAAAAATATAATACAAAATAAATAATAATAAATAAAAAAAAACATAATTACACAAAAATGTATGTCAAAAATGAAGTAAGATACAATTAAAAGGTAGATTTAAGTTGTAGTGACATTGATTATTCTGACGGCTCCTTTTTAATTATGTATGTCATAAAAATGTACGAGAACAGCATTAATGTCACAGTCACCCAATTTCCCCTCTTTACTGAATCTGATCAGGGTTATTGTTTAGGTTCATATAAATTAAGTTTATCAAAACTTAATTTAAATGATCTTGATGACATAATTTCAGACCATAATGATTAAACAAAAATAAATTGACACAAGGATGCATCAGTCAGCGCTGTTAGTGTCGATACTTTTGCAAGTGAGTACTGTATCCGATACTAACTTTTTTGTATGGATACTTTATTCAGTATCGAGTTTTTTGACACTCGTCATATTACGTCATAATTTGTGCTCGAAATGATATTTACCGAAATGCGTAATATAGTTGCAAAACATGCACGTGAAGGTATATTCATTGTCATATTGCAATACTCACTTGACTTTTTTAATTAAAAATAATTCAAAAACTAAAAAATAATATTGCCATTTCTGTTTCAAGAAGTCAATTTGGATTTTTTCATCCATTTTACACCATCACAAAAATCTTGCGCAACAAAATCTTGTGAAGCTGACTCGTCACGCAGTGTAGAAACCCATAAGTGACAGTAAAGGTGGATTCACAAGAATTGATCTGTCAATCACATCAAAACACTTGCTACACATTCAACCACCCATTTTATAGGGAAGGTATTTGCATTCCAGTCAAAACAAATGAATACTCTATTTGTCTAGCACTTTCTACGCATGTTATAGAACCCAAAGTGCTTACTATAGAAAAAACACTGAAAAAAAGATTCCGTCATTCCCCATGACCCTGAGGCCCTTAAAGCAGCATCCGACCCACAAAAGTTTAAAACGCACCTGAATAAGAAAACAATTACAGAAGAACATTAAAAAAGACACTTGCTATAAAGATTAGGTGATGTGGCTCATTTCCTAAATGTACCCTTATAAACTCTGGCACACAGTGTTAATATGAAGATATTTTTTAGCCAAAAAAGAAAGAGAAAGTTGTAACAAAAGATGTAATCCCTCACCTCCCCTCAGTGAGTCACAGTCTTATATATTTGAGCAGCTCCGTTCCAAGCAACGGGTTAATCCATTGTGCTAAAAGTCCCATTTGCTTTATTTCAAATTTATGATAGTGGCAGGCTGGTAGGGGTGATCTGATACAATATTGGCGGATACCGATATTGATCCAATCCAATATCAGCATGAATTATACATACTTCTATTAATCATACATACTTTTTGTGATCAAATGATATTAATTACAGTGGCTGTAAAAGTTCGCAACACAACTCAAAATGAAGAACTTCACAACATTGAACACCCTGAGAGCTCCCAACACAACTCCGAATGACGAACGCCACAACGCAACACAAAAGGAAAGTGCGCACAAATACAAACCCCACAACACGATAGCTCGCAACACAACACGAAAGCAGGCCGGTAAAAATCCAAGAAGAAGAGTGACGTTAACGTTGGTGTTCGTGCCCGATCCATTCACGGGCCTGATCCTTTCCATCACTCTTTTTTGTGGATTTTTACCAGACTGCTTTCGTGTTGTGTTGTGAGCTTTTGTGTTGTGTGTACTAACTGGTGTTTGCCTTCAGACTGGACATGAACTGTTCCAGGGTACTTTTGCAAGCGATCTGAGATCCCTGTCTCCAGTCACACTAGAATCCAAGAGCATATTCAGACCTGGTCAAATGAAGTGGACCATCCAAGGTACCGAACTGTAGCTTGTTCAAAACAGAGCCTGGTCTTATTGCCCCTGCCTCCACCAAGCCTCTTAAAACAAAGGGGGGCCCAGAGAATAGACAAGATCCTAAAAAAACAGTCTTAGGGACATGATTACCAAATCAGTACCAACATGTACATTTATAACTTACTAAAAACTTCCTAACAAATATTTTGTCATAACTAAGGATTAGTTATGACAGGATTTGTCGCGATTTGTTTGGGTGCCGATTTTAATAATCGATTCTGCTCAAGTAGCGTATTGTGGTAACACAATGAACATGACTGCTCATCTTGTCCGTCACGATCCGGTAGGGCTGGGCGATTCGTTTTTTTGTACATGTTGTTTATCTCCTTTCTGAAGGATGTTTTTTTTCTTTTTATTCAGTATGAATAATAGTAAATCACTAAATATATCATAATAAATCAGTGAATGACTGAATGTGATGTGATGTGCATTAATTTTTGGAACTGTGACATATTTCTAGAAGTTTAGGATTCAACTTATGTGTTTGGATAAGGAAAATATTGTGATAATCCACACTAAAGAATCGCAATACTTGTAAAATCAGAATTGCAATTTAAATCGAATCGGCACTAGGGCTGAACGGTTTTGAAAAATAATCTAATCATGATTTTTTTCCCCTCAATATTGCGATTGCGATTTAAGATGCGATTATTTTTTCAAGGGCCTCGTCATGTATTTTTCAATGAACACAAGCAATACAATAATCTGTTCCAGAATAAACAATTTCACATTTATTTAAACTTTAAATAGAATAACTTTTAATAAATACAGTAAATATAAAACAAATTTTAAAGCACAGATTACAACAATAAAGCAAACAAATCTCTTGCTTTACCTCTTCAACAAACTGTATCTAACTTCACGTTTCATGAAACATGTAAACATGTGGACTGCACTTCTTCAATGCTCTCTGAACTTAACAGGACAGTACAAGACAGGACAAGAAAAAATAAAATAAAATTGCAGCCTTTGCGATTAAAAAATTGCGTTTTATGTTATCGCGATAATATCGCAAATGCAATTAATTGTTCAGCCCTAATCAGCACCCAAGAATCAGTGTTAAAATCGAATCGAGACAAAAGGGTATCGTCCCAGCCCTAGTCATAACTCAAGTTTACAACCGTTTGTTGATCAATGGTGGAATTTGATCATATCTCCATTAGCCGGTTATATTGGGATGACCAGTTTTCATTTAATAATCTGGCTAATTAGTTATGAAACTACTTGGGTTGGAGAAATTAACAAATGTTTGTCCAATATTAGGTCTTCTCATCTGTTTGCTTGTGTCGTGATTTGATTGTCTTCCACAGTCCTCGAACTTCATTTGTATGGAAAGGCAAGGCAAATGTATTTGTATTGCGCATTTCATACACAAGGCAACTCAATGTGCTTAAATGATCAAAAAGTGCAACAGAAAACATTCAACAGCTTAAAATCTATAAGAACAATAGTCAACAATTTTTTTTTTTTTAAATCATCAGTAAAATAATTTAAGATCATCAACAAACACATTACATGAACAAAATGACCAAAAATCTCCCTCTCAATCATACGCAGTAGAGAAAGAAAGTGCCTTTATCTTTGATTTAAAAATGTTCACATGTGATGCTGACTTCAGCTCTGCTGGCAGTTTGTTCCACTTCTTTGCAGCACAACAACTAAAAGCAGCATCACCATGTTTACTGTGAGCTCTGGGCACCACTATTTGACCTGTGTCCATAGATCTGAGAGACCTGCTGGGTTCATTCCTGACTAACTTGTCACTGATGTATTCTGGACCAAACCCATTCACAGATTTATACACCAGCAGCAGAACTTTAAAGTCTATTCTGAGGCTGACTGGGAGCCAATGTAAAGACTTTAAAACTGGACTAATGTGTTCTGACCTCTTTATTCTGGTTAAGACCCGAGCTGCAGCGTTCTGAACCAGCTGTAGTTGTTTGATGCTCTTTTGAGGGATTCCATTACAATAGACCAGTCTGCTAGAGATAAAAGCATGGACCAGTTTCTCCTGATCTTTCTGAGTCATACAACACTTCAATGGGACAAGGGTTAACTGGGATCAGTGGTAGATATAATTGTGTCATCTGCGTAGCTCTGATAATCAACCTTACAGTTCTGTAAAATTTGTCCTAAAGGAAGCATATAAAGGCTAAACTGATGGGGTCTAAGAACAGAGCCCCGAGGAACCCCACAGGACATTGGTAATCTGTCAGATTCAAAGTTTCCAATGCTTACAAAATAACTTCACTCCTCTAAGTAGGACTTAAACTATTGCATTACTTTTTAGGGCTGCTCAATTAATAGAAATTTGATTACGATTTTGATTATTACACCCAACATCAAGGTGTTTGACTTGGTCTTTAGCTTTTAAAGATCAAGACTCAAGATACTTGCTGATAGCAGTCCTCTTTTCCTTGTTACCAAAGACAATCACCTCCATTTATGGCGTAATAATTTAGCAAAACCAGTAACTAGCATAGACTTGGAAAAAACAAGTTTAAATTGCTCAATAGAGCTACACAATGGTAAAAGACCACAAAGTATTTAAGTTATTTAAAGCACAGGTGTTGAATCAGTGCCGTTAGATCTTCCAACCTGCTTTTCCAAATAATTTTGCTATGACTAATCATCAAGTAAATCACCCTGCTATTATTTTTTTTCTTACGTGGCCCACTTGAGGATAAATAAATCAGTATCGAAATTTGCAATGAATATTTGAAGATTATCCATCTAGTTTCTACTTAATGGGAACTTCCAGTTCTTTTGTTACCCAAATCAAATGTTAAGGAGTTGGACCTCTGGCTGGCTCTGCGTATTAGGGAGGTATTAGTTAGCTAGGATATGCCTTGTGAACTTGGTTGCAGCTTAATTAGGTTGAAACTCCAGCCAAGCGAGCACTAGTTTCACCGTGAGTTGACATGTTTTGCACTAGGATTATGCTCTCTCTCTCTCTCTCTCTCTCTCTCTCTCTCTCTCTCTCTCTCTCTCTCTCTCTCTCTCTCTCTCTCTCTCTCTCTCTGGTTGCCTGGTCAGAGGTTGCCAGACTGCCTGTCAGCTTATATCCTCATCCCTCAGGGGACAAAGCTCCCGTTCTTCCTGGGGAAAGCCCCCACCCAGTCGGAATTCTCCTCTAGCCTACGGGTGTGGGACCCAGAAAGGGAGGGAGGAAGGTAGTGGAGATTCGTCTGCATTTAGAAGCTTGAACATATATTTTTGGCCGTGGACTATTTATTATCCAGTCATTCCAATAATATTTAACACTGTGCACTTGATGAAGCCATTAGGTTTACGTACCTGTGGGACTCACAGATTCAAACTTCAGCAGAAATGGGAGGCGATGAGTTAAAATAGCATAGCGATCACAATGTGTGGAAAGATGTCACAATAAAGAGCAGATAATTACGTGAGGTGGTGAGTGAAAAGGTGAAAGGCTGGTTTTTACATCTGGCTCGTTTTTATGACAGGGTTGAATCTTGCAGCTGAAAGGTTATGGCCTCTTGCTCTGCACACACTCGTACACTTTCTGGTAAATGTGCTTGAGCAGAAGGTGAACCTTTACAAGTTGTACTCATTGTATGTGGAGAATTACAGTTTGAAGTCTCAGATCCATTGCTCACTGACTGTTATGAAAAGTGCTCTAATATAATAGTCTGTGCTTAAGGTTGCCAGTATTGGTTTGAATTCATCAGTCACAATAAATCATTACAATAACTAGTTACAGGACAGTAAGATTGAATAGCACTGGGTTAGATTCATGCTGCACCATGTTTTCCTAGTATTTACAATTTATATAAATAAGACAATTTTGTAGAAATAGAAGTGTTTTGAACAGTGTAAATTTCCTCCTTACTTTTTAAAAAAAAAATTACTTTAACCTTTTTAAAAGCATGCTGTGGACAAGTGTTGTAAATTAGCACATGTGCTAACACACTCAAACAAAACATCTGGGTTACCAATGTAATTGTGAAGTCCATATCAAATAAAGGGAATAAATAAATAAAAATGTAGTTCTACTATATATTATTTAAGTTATGCATTTTTTTTTTTTTACTATTTATGCAGTTTTATTATAAAAAAAATTAAGAAAATTGGCAAACTGAAAATAAACAGAAAAATGTTTGCATCCTAATGTATGGTATCTAGGTGCATCTTTTATCAAGAACATCTGAAATAAATCACAATTTATATTACAAAAAGAGTTGCCTATTTTATGAAGTAAATAATGTGTTTTTCAAACAATTCTACTATATTAGCCAAAATGCTAACCACTAGAGTACAGCAGTGTAACATTGGGTATGTAAAGACATTAACGTGAACCTATACATTACATTTATTCAATTACATGATCATTAAAACTGAATTTTGTATTGTAGATCATCATTTTCACTCCTTGTATCCAAGAAATGCATAATCACTGTAAAAGTAGTGACAATGTAAGTTTAATGGCAATAGATGATGTAAAAGCAAAATAATTCAGCTCTTCAATGTATTATTACATAGTATTTTTTTTTTGTTTATGCAGCTTTATAAAACTGAGAAGATATGGAACTGTTCTTGCATTGAAATGTAGCATGTAAGCTAACATGAGCCCAAACATATCATCTGATGGTATCTGGGTTCATCCTATATCAATAAATACTAAGAAAATCTTAATTTGTATTGTAATTCATTCTATCATTTCCATCTTTGGATTCACAGAAATGTATAGTCACTGTAAAAGTAGTAATAATGCAGGTGAGAATTCCCTTTTTAACCTATTTAAAGAGTTCCTGTGGTGATTTTTAACTCAAGTTCTAAAAAATGGATAAATAAAATAAAACCAGAGGTTTAGTCGACAAACTTTCTTTAACTTACTTTACTTGTACCCTTTACACTCAGACCTTAACCCAGGCTTGTGTTTAAATGTTTACATTGAGCATGTAAATGATCTATATTTACAAGGCCTTCATCTTTGTTGAAAACTCAAGTTATCAGCTGTAAAATCAGAGGAGAAATACCATGACTCTGGGAATCTGGTCTGGACTTAAAGCTGCAATCAGTTGGAGTCACATCGCCAACTGACACGCTGTTGTTTCCCAACAACAAACAATACTAAACAGAGTCCTGTTGCCATGGGAACCTGTCCATGTGTTTTTGTGGGGACATTGTTGGCTTGGCCTCTGAAATTGGTAAATGTTCTGTCTGGGCAAGACTGATGGAGTCACGATACCATACCGGTGTTCTTTGAAGGAGAGCTGGGTTTCATGCCGTGTTCACCACCTCCACAAAATGTGATACCATAGAGAAGATAAGAGGATGAAGATAATAAAAGAAATAACAGCTCCCAGATCTTTCATTTATGAGCCCAGTACCACTTGGCTTAGCGCTCATTCTTGTGAAGCCTCTTATTACGTATTCACTGGGACTTTTCTGTGCTTATCAAAGCAGCATGGAGGCCATTAACTTATTCACTGCTCTACTGTTTTGGTTTAGTAATGTTGACTGCCAAAGATGTCTATAGACGTCAATTGTGTTTTTCGGCTGGGGTTGCTAGGAGACAGTGTGACGAAAGTCTCGTGTGAATATCAAACTTGTACAATAATGTAGTGACGAACTGGTGACATGTAGGTGGCAGCAGAGCACCTTTGGATGAGAGATCACCTGTGATGGGCAGAGCTCAGAGGGAGAGGAAAGGAGTTTGCAAGACAGAAAATGGCGCTACGAGAGTTGATGCTGAAGCTCACAGCAGCGCACACTCGACCAGAGCATGTGTGGAACTAAGTGGACTATTGAGAGTGTCGCGATGGTGAGAGAAAACAATAAAAAAAACGGGGCAAGTGGTGACACTCGGCATGTCCGGGATGAGGAGGAAGTTGCGTGTGGGGAGAATGACGGGGGAGAGACTTGGAGGAGCGCCAAAATACAGTAAGCAAATCATTCAATTCTGACCCAGATAGCAAAATAATAATAATTTTGCCATCAAAAGCCCGGTCTCAGTGTTGTTTTTGTAGTTTTAAAGAAGGAAATCAATGTTGAGGTGTCCCTAAAGCAAAAAAAAAATGGCTTCGAAGTCACTAATAGTTTTTTTTTTTCAGAAAAAGATGTTTTCTTCAGCTTTTTGTCACAAACTGGTGATTTGTGTGAAACTTGCCTCTATTCAACTGCTGATTACAGAAGAACAAAACAAACTAGAAACAAAATGATTTTTTCTGATGAAAGTAGAGAGTCTAATCTTTCAGAATCTGAAAGAGATTTCAGATTGTCATAGTACAAAATATTCTGTGGGTCTTGAAAAATCTGTGAAAATCATCAAACACTTGGCAATATGGGGTTGGCTGCTCTGAAAATGGCTGGCAATGAATGAGTTAGGAGTAGCCATATTTTTTTTTCCTTTCTCTCGTCTATGCTACATTTATCACATCTCAGTTAAGCGTTCAGTTCTGGACATTGATCAAAACCTTTCTGCGTTTCTCGTAACAGCCTTGTAGGTATGTGGGTCAGCAGCTGATTTAGATACAGCCCGCCGGTAAGCGGCTGACTAATGTGCCATTCGCCTTTGTCAGGGGTTCTCAATCTTGGGATCGCGAGACACTGGGAGGTGGTCACCAGATGCCTTCAAGAAACTAAGAATATTTTCGGAACAATTTCAGCCCATTTCTGCTCACTTTTTCTTGCCATATTTTTGCTCCATTTAATGCATTTATTGCTACATTACTCCAAGTTCTGCCACTTCGCCATCAAGTTTCAATTCATTTTTTGCTAATTTTTTTTCACTTTCAAGACATTTTCAGCACTTATAAACCCTTTCCACCACTTATCCCACCTATTGTGATTATGGTGACCCATTATTGTCACTTAACCTCTTTGCACCATATTTCATGTTTATTTTTGCCAATTTAACCACATGCATGTTTTTCATGCTCATTTTTTGCCAGTTTAAACTAATCAATCCTACTTTTTTCTGCCACTTTTAAGCCAATATTGACACTTTGATCTAGGGCTGGGCGATATGGTCCAAAACTCATATCTCGACATTCTTTTACAAAATAGCGATACATGATAGAAATTTTGGTAAAAATCAAATAATGTCTGACCAGAAAGACAATTCTAGGGTTAAAATTGTTCATCAAATGCAACACAGGCACATTTATTAGCAAACAGCTGCACAATATGTGCCATTTCAGTCTTTTTTTCCCTCTAAGGGACAGCATGTGTGAGTGAGTTGTGTAGCGTGGCTTGTTTAGGGGAAGGTCTGGGTTAGGACGCACTCAGAAATCCATCAAACTGTGCTTTTTATGCTGTTCTGAGAAGTAGCGAAAGCAGCGACTCCTAAAACAAGTATGTTAGAACAAAATAAACTATGAAAAATATATAGACGATATTGTAATTTTTTATAGCCTCAAAATAGAAATCTCGATATAATCTGAATCTCGATATATATATTGTCCAGCTCTCCTTTGAATCCTTTTTACCACTTTTTCTGTCTGTTTTTGGCCACTCTAATTTGCAACTTTTAACTTATGTTTGTGGTTTTTTAAAATCCCATTTCACCACCTTTTCCACCTTTTTTGGTCACTTTTAACCCATTTTATTTCTGATTAAAACAAGGATTTACACCTTTAAGATGATTATATACTGTGGCACAAATAATAAACTTCCTGGATAACAGTGGATATTATTCAGATAAATAAATAAATGTGGTTGTCACAGATTTATAGCACAATGGATTATCATTTTGCTGACTTTATGGGTGGGCCCCAAAAAGCTCTCCCCTTTATTTTCCCTTATAGATGACCCTGTCTCCACATGACTGTTGTTCAGTGTTCATGTCTGTGTTCAACCATTTTCAGGTACAGTGGGGGTCCCTGGTCTCTGGCATCTTTATATTAGGAGTAGTGTAAATAAATGGTTTACTTGACCCCACTCGTGTGCATTAATATGGACCAAAACTCATATCTCGATATTTATTTTTCTCAAAATGATGATATATGATATAAATATCAATAATTTTAATTCAAATGTAGTCTGACCAGAAAGACAATTCGGGTTAAATTGGCTGATTCAAAATACTATGCAGGCACATTGTTAACAAACAGTTGCAAAACATGTGCCACTTTTTGCTTTTTTTCCTATAAAGAACAGCATGTGTGAGTGGGTTCTTTAGTGTGGATGTTTAGGGGAAGGTCATTCTCCAGCTCCGATGCACAAAACGTGTGAGACTAACGCGACAATGCGCATGCGGGTCAGTTTGGAGCCGCAAACCGCTCACATTGGGACTGACACAATGGGACACATACGTGTCAGTCCCATTGGTGTGTGAATGAGGTGAATGAGTTGATATTGTAAAGCGCTTTGGGACTACTTTAGTGTAGGCATAAAAGCGCTATATAAATCAAGCCCATTTACCATTAATCACGTCACATTATAAATGGTAATGTGAATGGACAAACAAAAACTTGGATCTGGGCAAAAAATTGGAATTGCGCATTAAGGCTTGCAGTGTGAACATAGCCTTACTCTACTCATTGAGAACATGAGCTGCAGCATTGAACAGTCTCTTACTGTCAGCACAGTTGTAATGAAGTACAGAGGACAAGACACGTTGGCCGGCATCCAAAATAGAGCGTGCTGCCCGCGGTTTTTGCTTGCATCAACACAACATCCTGTTTCAGCATTAAGTCTCTCGGCCAAAAACCGAAAATGCATTTTTGTGCGATTTCCGGATGAAAATCTTTGGTGGCCAAATTTCCGATGCATCACTAAAAATAAGTGTCTTTTTTTTGACAATTTTGTGAACTAATTTATCACTCATTTTTGTAATTTACAAGTTACATTACATAGGTGACTTACTAAGCACCCCGTATCAAATATCTGTAATAAAGCTGTAGTTAAATCTAATTATAGAGGATGCAGAATTTTGCCGCATTTCAACTCCTTCAGCATTTGAAGATTTAATGTTTTCAATTTTGAACATATTTAAACCATTTCACTTTTAAAATATTCAGCTGTTCCATGGTTAATGCTAATGCGAGGCAGATACTCATGCTAGGCAAATGTTACTATTAGGCTAATGTCAGCTAATGGTATTGCTATGTTAATATGAGGGTAATGTTGACGCTAGATTAATTATGTTAATGCTAGCTAATGCTAATATTAGGTTAATGCTTGGATGATGCAAATATTAGACTAATGCTAGCTTAATGCTAGAAAATGTTAATGTTCGGCTAATGTTAATCTGAGCTCATGCTCGCTAGTGTTAATGCTAGCTAGTGTTAAGGCTAGCTTATGCTAATGCTAGCTAATGATAATTGTAGTTTAATGCTAGGTTAATGTTAATGCTAGGTTAATGCTAATGCCGTGTTCAACGACGCTGGCCAGCACCTGCATCCTCACTTGCATTTTCTTCACGAAATGCAAACATTCCAGGAATTAATGTTTTTCCTGTGGTTATTTGCAGGGAAAAATCTAGGCTTGCGGGCCTTTAGCATTTGCTAAATTAGTGTTAACCCGATTACTACCATAACTCTGATAACTAAAAACCAACAACCTGTCAGCAAGACACTAAAAAAAATGGAAAAGATAACATAGTTCAATTAAAGTTACTGTGCTATTACTGTTAGCATTTTGACTAATATTAGCATTGTCGCTGATTTAATATTAAACCACCAAAAACATCCTGATGACAATGGACTCTGTTTTACTCTTTATACTCATTCTCCTTAATCTGACTTTAGCCTTTGATGGCATTTCTATACCAGTACCACATTATGGTACCGGTATCAGCATCAAGTCCAACACTTAGCTGTGTACTCCAAAATGTTTTTATTAATGTTCTTATTGAAGAAGAAAATAACCCCAACCCAAATGGTTTATTGCCTAAAGCAGACATGGGCAAATAGCGGCCCTCATTCTAATTTTTGTGTATTTTTGTGAAAAATACACAAAAAAATAACAGAACAAAGTAAACCCAGAAAGTGATTTCAAAAACACACAAAATCTCCCCCAAAAATACACAGAATTACTCTTGAAACATGAAATGATTATAAAATACACAACAATAACAGCAAAATGTACAAAATTACAACCAAAATACAAAGTATGACACAAATGCATACAAAAACACACAAAACGACAACAAAAATGACAGGAAAACGAACAAAATTACAACAAAAACAGAAAAAAAAAATGTTTTTTCGCATTTTAATGATACTGGTTATTATTTTAAATACTGACATGAATGTTGATAATGTGGATCAAACAAAAACATATATTTGTATCAATAGGTACTTGTATCAGTACTCAGTATATGTACTCAGTAAGTACACAAATCTGAATACTCCTACTCGTTTTGGATGAAGCAGTATCAGGACATCTGTTGTCATTATGCTATACTTGCTAACTGTCACCTTTGTTATCACATAGGGGGATTTGTTAACGACGATGTCTTTTGTAGCTCCTTTAGAAATAAAATGGATGTATAGCACAACAATGACTTGGCGTTTCTCTCCCTTTTTTCCCCGTTACCTCTGCTCGCTCGACTTCCTTCCGCTCTGCCTCTGTCTGTGACCTCTATTTCCTATTATAGTGTTGACTTATTGTGTGTATTCTGCTGCCGCCTCGCAAATGTTTTTTTTCTGTTGTTCGGTAAAAGCCAGGAGCGTTTCTCCTAGAGGCTCATTGGCCAGCGCCTGACGTCACATCCCGGAAGCAGGGTCGTGTTCTGTGAGCTGTTGTCCTGGTTGGGACATAAGGGTCAGTGACCAGGCTTGTTTTTAGCGGACGCTGAGCAGCAGGACGACGTTAAATGTCTGAATCAGAGATCAAGGTTGGGCAGAAACAATACAGATCCACCTGCTGCTGACACCCCAGCTGCACAGCGTTGAGAAACAAACACACACAAAAGTCAACGCGCCGCTTGTTTATTTATTTTGTCTTTTTAATTTTCACCAAGTTTGTCATGAGGCAGATTAATTAACACCATTTCTTCAACAGTTATTTTATGCCGTGTTCGTACCCCTTTATTCAAAATTACAATCTAAATGAAATTAATACAGCTAACCCATAGTAGTTACTGTTGAATAGGGATGTCCCAAACTTTTTCACTTCCGATACGATGCCGATATTGCAGCCTTGCGTATTGGCCAGTACCGATATCAATCCGATACGATTACAGCTACGATTGTTGTGATAACTCGATATGGTGATATATCACGACATTTTTTCACATGAACGATTATCGATATGCTTGCACTAAGTATCGTTTTTTTTTTTATTGGAGATACTTATTTGTTTACATTGGTATGTTGACACTTATTTACAGAAATGTTGCACTAAAATAGTGTCACTGTTCATAGGACACTTTTTCAATTTATTGTCTTTCAGAGATAACAAATAAAAATTGTATTTTTTCACTTAAAGGGGACATATCATGCTAAATCCACTTTTTTAGCGGGGTATGAAGTGTCTCATTTGCATTTAAAGAGACCGCACCAAAATGAGTTGCTCTCAGAAGCACATCAGAAAAGGGGCCTGTGGAGCTATAATAATGAGGAATTCAGACCCAAGCAGTGCAGTTCCGCTTTATATAGACCACAACTGTATGATTTATATGTAAAAAGGAAGGATTTAAAACCGTGATATGTCCCCTCTAATCTTTTTTTTCCTGTTATGTCATAGATTATCGTAGATTGATTTCTGACCAATATATCAATAATCGCAGTATCGCCATATCGTGAGATAATCGTTATCGTGAGCTTTGTATCGCGTATCGTATCATGAGGTACCCAGAGGTTCCCACCCCTAGTATCAGCACAAATCATACATACTTTTATTACTTATTTAATATTGTAGTGGGTAATGTTAGAAAAGACTTGATCAAGTGATGTTACTCAAACAGAGAACAATAGTCAGCAACAGTAGGTATGAGAAAAACTGACCGATTTATTATTAACCAATTGCTTACATACATTTAAACCTTCAGCATAATATCTACGGTATTCTACAATTGAATAAATATATTTTATATCGGAGATTTTAAATGCAGTCTGATAAAATTCGATGTTCGTTTTCTGGTTGATATTGGACCGTTATCGGATCTGGACACACCTACTGTTGAATAAATAAAGGAAAAAGCTGTGAACATTTATGATTGTTTAGTTTTTTAAAAACAGGTTATAGTAGGTCATTTAGTGAATGTTATTCTCTGACAAAAGGTTTGCTTCATTAAAACTACATTTGATCTTAAATTAATACTTTAGCCAGGGTTTGGGGCAAAAAAAAAGTAGGCATGTTCTGGAATACCTGCACTCATCATTGGTTGATAAATTAATATATGCCTTTACATATCACACAGAACTGCCTTCAATATTGTTTAATCTCACTTAAATGATTTCATTTCCAAAAATGGTGGAATTTAAAACGTCCGATTCATTATTCACAATGTGACGATTAAATTAAAACCTTTTTTGAGCTCTAGTGTTATTTAACCTCAAATGTCTTTTTTTTTTTTAATTAAAACTTTCCATTCAGCACAGCAGAATTCAAACTCTCTTACCTGTAGCGATATGCTAACGCTTAGTCATATTGTTAGCATTGGAGCATTAGCCAGTGAAGGGAATTAGGTAAACGATGGCAAATCCGAGCATTTTTTTCTTTTATTATTCTACATACTTATCATTTTTAAATCAGTGGCATTTTGTAAGAATAAATGTTGCAGAATAAAGCATTTTTTGACATCTTTATTCAAATTGCTGCTAGCATGTATTTTTTCACCTGTGGTGGATGTTACTAAGGCACTCTGTAGAGCTAAAGGAGGATTTGAACTTATAAAAAGAGACTCATAATTCTTCAACATTGTATCTCACACGCAACAGACAACACAACCTCTTATTGTGCATACTTGTGACGTCAAACTATCCGCCTCAGGGCTCTGTGGCTCCCAACGGGATGTTGGTGTAAGCCGGACCAAGGCTAAGCCAGCAGGGGAGGACGGGCGGGTATTGGGTGTTAAACTTGTATGTGTCGGTTTGACAGAGAGATTGATGAATAGAAAGACAGTGTGTTTTAAAAAGCATTGGACCAAGAAAGTCGGAAAGTGCCTGTAAATAGCCAGAGCCTTACTTCCCTATAAAAGTCTTGCTGCTTCTGGGCTCTGAGTTTCACTGCCATGTGCTCGGCAAAGGAAGGGGAAGAGAAGCACGGCCTGCCGATCATATGCAGGCATGTGATAAGGAGTCACACCACAGTTACCAATATACCAAAGTCTGTTGTTTATTTTGTATGTTAATGGGAATCAAGCAATTTTTTTTAGAGAAAAAAACAAGGCAACACAATGTGCTTAAATTGACCCACACTAACCAGCCATAGCATTATGACTACTACCCAAAGAACACCTGTTAGTGTGAACATCAATAATGCCGATTTGGGATGCACCGAATATTCGGCCACCGAATATATATATAATAAATATAATATATAGTAACAGCTCCTCCTTTTCACACACAAACACAGCCAGACTCTGTCTTTACCGCTCTCCGTCGTCCGTCACTGCGTAAACCGTCCAATTCCACAACAGAGTCCGTTGTCAGCGCTGTGAGCCACGAATCTGTAAACACCCCCATTGTTTCCTCCTTACACTACACCGGGTCTCGCTGCACAGGCTGGTGTAGCATTAGCACAGTGCGCTAACAGCTGATGTGTGTAAACAATGGGCCCGTGGCTCCCAACACGATCGGCAGCATAAAAAGTAATGCAGTTTGGGAGTCCAGTAGTGCAGTTTGCATGTACATATATGGCAATAAAGTATAATATATATTCTATATTAAACCACAGTGTTGTTTTAGCTGTAAGATAGTTGGAGAGGGAGGAGCTCACATTCTAGGAGGCGTGTTAGGTGACACGTACCAACGTGGGCAAAATCCAACTGTCCTGTTTAAAGCTGACTTTTTACAAAATGTGGAATAACAAGGGAGGGAGGAAATGTTTTCAAGGCTATTTATGCACTATTTAAAAAAATATTGAAAAACTTAATCGCATTTGATGTTCGGTATTCGGCCAAGCGTTTATATTTTATTCGGCGTCGCTTCAAATTTTCATTTTGGTGCATCCCTAAAGCTGATATGTCCTTGAGCCACAGAGGGAACATGCACAAAACACATTGTTGGACATCCATTCAATACATTCTCTAGAGCAGTGGTTTTTAAACTTTTTTGGCTCAAGTACCTCCTTTCTCTTATATCTGAGTTCATGTACCCTCTTTTGTCTGACTACAAAATTTGTACAGAATACTGTGGAAAAAACAACCATAGAGCATAATGATGGAATGAAGAAGTGATAACAGACATTTTAAAGAATCTAATTTTTTAAATCAGTGGAAAGAAATGGTATTTAGTGCAGTGGTTCCCACTGATCATGTTTGAGTTCAGATATATATATATTTATATATATATTTATATATATATATATATATATATATATATATATATTTAATTGCACCTTTGATAAGAATGTCATAAATCTGTGATTCAACCATCATTTCAACTCCTCTTTATTTATAAAAAAAACAACTGCATCGTTTAACATAACTGTAATTCTGAAGTATTCAAGAAATTAAGTAATTTTTATGTTCTAATGTCTCAATATCTACGTTGCATTTCCAGTACTTTCCAAACTTTTTTTTGTTTGCTTTAATACTGACACAGGAGCTGCTCAACTTTCCTTTTAAGGTCCCCAATATTTCCACCCAGTGAAGACCTTGATGAGCGAGTTTTCTGATACATTGACATGCCCGACTGTCATGTACCACCACACAAACCTTTACTTTATACTGGTATGCCACACTTGATGCATCAGAGCAGACTGGTTCAGCATCTTTATTTTGGTCCGTCAAATGGAAACAGATTGATGCAGGAAATGCATTTCCCCACTGATTGTTTAGATTGCAGTATCATGAAAACAGAAGAAGGAAATGAGGGAAATAGCGATACTGAAATACTAAATACACAGAACAAAATGCTGCAAAATCATTTAAATTCAGGGCAGTGTGCAGACTGCAGTCATTGGATTAATAGCTTTCATCTGTTCCTTCCTGCAGTTCTTCTGGCTCAGCCCATAGAGAATGAATGTATGGAAGGATTGACATTGAAGATTACTGACTTCGGTTTGGCAAGAGAATGGCACAAAACCACAAAGATGAGCACCGCCGGGACCTACGCTTGGATGGCCCCCGAGGTCATCAAATCCTCCACCTTCTCCAAGGGGAGTGACGTCTGGAGGTGAGTGTTCCCTGTTCTCGATTCCTTTGGATAACTGGATCAACTATTTAACATCAGTTAGTCTTAGTTCTAGTAGACAAATATGTTTTTTAGTTTGAGTCTAATTGTAGTGATCCGAATTATTTTGGATTTTAGTCTTGTTTTACGAGACTAAAGTTTTAATGATATTATTTAACCAGTATTGGTATGTCCCCCATGATTAGCTAATTTAACATCATGATGTCATACCCCTTCCTCTAAATAATTTTAATCATAAACAAATGATACTAAACTATAAACAATTGATAATGTTATAATTAAATAATATATTAATAATAAATAACATAATTATATGTATATAGTTACAGGTAATATATAATTAATAATACATAATTTTAGCAATTATAGTGTCAAAGTGTTGTTTAGTTTTGTACTTTTTGATTATTTCATATTTTCTGCAATTTTCAACTATTTTTATTGAGGATTTATGCAGATTCCGCTTCAAGCCATCCCAATACATCAAGTGACACTCAACTATTGGTTTGACAATTTTATTGCATTTTAAAGGGGCAAGCCCCTCGTTGCCCCTGGGTTGCTCCGACACCCCCTGGTGGGAGGTTATTTTTCAGAGTAAGAATCTTTAGGTACGTTTTCTGCAAAGCCTCAGTTTACAACATATATCTTTTACCTTTCTCTTTACCCTGGAGCATGAAACATCCTTATCTTGTCCTTAAATAAATACATTGGGAGCAGGTTTTTTGCTGCCTCCTCTGATCCCTGCATGGCAGACACACATACTGGCATTGTTGTAGCAAACCACTGACTCATAGCTGCCCTCCAGTGGACCCATTGTGTATCAACCATACCAGAGTTCAGAGATGTACACAAGAATGTGGGCAGAATCCAAATGGCCTTACTGAACCTTGAGCATGAGAAATAGAAAATTTATTAATTTGAAGAAGAATAGTCAAGATTTTCTTTATTTATTTTTTAATTGTCTCACTATTTTGTTCTTCAAAGTGGGGCGCAGCAGATAAAGTTTTGGAATCACTGCTTTAAGCAGTGTGATGGCAATGTGGTGAGAATGTTTCATCAGCCCAATTTCCCGATTCAATTCCGATTATTGAAGTCTTCATTCGATTACAAACAGATTGTTGATTATTAACAATTGATTTTATGTTTTTGCTAATTATTGATCAACCATTTACCATCATTCAGTGTAACTGAAGTATCCCAAACAAGAAGACTCGCCTGGTTTGTATCACAATTTGCAAAAAGCGTAAATCGTTTTTTGCAAATTGAAGAATTGATTCATGTGTTCATAATTAAATCGCAATTAATCAATTGTCTATTTTTTTCACCACCCCTGGTCCGTTTACATCCAAAAAACACCATTCTCTTCCACAAACTTTATATTCTAATACCTCAAAACATGTAACAAACAAAAAAGCTGTGAAACTAAATGTAATTGATATGTCTGAAAAGTGTTAATGTGTTTCCCTGTCACCCCTTTATCATTATTTATTGATTTAAAAATGTTTCTCTTTTCATTTTTTTTATGTCATTCAATCTATTTCCCTGGCTCTATTACCACATAAATGCCCGTCTATCTGTACGTGTTTGTGAACATTGCTGCACTTTATTATTACATATGTCATTATAATTCACTATTAAAAAAAATAAACAAGTGTATCATACTTTCTTTAACTGCATTCTCGTGCGATTATGTAAATATCGCGAGAACTCCTTGGTCTCGTGACGTCAACCGCACTGCACCGTGGCACACTCAAAACGCAACCGGTGGGGATTGCCGGATGGCAGCGGTGACTTATTCAGTGGAAACCCCAGGTAACGGTGGCGTTTTTGCATTAGGGACCAGGGGGGCATGGCGCCACCAGATGTCGCTGATGTGCAGAGGAGAATTATGCTCATCAGTCAGACACAATTAGACTTAAAGTTAGCAAACTGAACTTTGCTTGCCAAATAAAACGTAAAAGATTTCATTTTGCTTGTTCATGTGGATCTTGTTGTTTTTTTTTTTTTATTATTATGAATTTTATATTTTGATAAGCGCATTAAGATGACTTTGTTGTAATTTGACATGTCATGCTTTTAAATCCTTCCTTTTAACATGTAAATCATACAGTTGTGGTCTATATAAAGCGGAACTGCAATGCTTGGGTCTGAATTCCTCATTATTATAGCTCCACAGGCCCCTATTCTACCCCTTTTCTAATGTGCTTCTAAGAGCAACTCGTTTTGGTGCGGTCTCTTTAAATGCAAATGAGACACTTCATACCCCGCCCCCTCTTCAGGTTGCAGAGGTGGCACTCGGTTCAACTCCACCCTGTTCGGCCATTTTTGTAGTTTGATAGATGAGATACGATTATCTAGCAGCAGAAAATGTTTATTCACACGTTATTTACAAAATGTCAACAACAGAAGACTTGTCCATCCAGCCTTACATGTTTGAGCCAGAGTCTGACCCAGCGGAGCGAGATGAAAATGAAGATGATGAACCTGCAGAACCCTAACAAATGAGCTAACACAAGCACCGCGCTAACGCTAGCGACAAGCTAACGTCACAAAATACATTTTAATACAGTCTTTTCAAAGACAAAAACGGCAAAATGAAATGACTAATGAAAACTTTAGACTTAAATTAAATCACGTAGGCCATATCATCAAGGATCTAAAACGAGCACACAGCGCTAACATATGAAGTCTGAAGACGGTGCAACTGCTAATGCTAACAAAACAATGACAGGGACGTCTTATCATCACACTTTTTAGTGTTATTTACAGCTTACCAAAGTGCTCTGTTCATCGTCTCCAAAGATTGAAGGAATTGAACCCTCAATCAGACAAAGTCTTTCGGCAAATCCTTCTTTATACTGGTGGAGGTTGCTGAAGCAGTCATCCTTGAAGTGTTTCACGCACACAAAAATGACCTTACCCACAGATGTGGGTACATTTCCGTGAAAAATAAAACTCAACCAGGCACTTCGAAAAGGTTATGATGCTGGGAGACGGTGTAATGAAGCGTGTGGGTTACTACATCCAACAACCCAACATTTTGACTTATCCTCTCGTAACTTCGGCATCCGGATATGATTGTCTAAACTGTGTAAAATGAGGCGTTGAAACACTGCTTAAAGTAGGATTTTATTGATATGAATGTATTACCTCAAAAACAAATAGAAATCACGAGACTGATATGCTGCCTTGTTATGTAGCAAGTGTTGCTAATGCTAATGCTACACCACTTTAGTTAAATTAAAAGACTGTGTGACTGAAATAACTCCTCAGCTTTTTTGTTTGATGTTAATTGTACTTGGAACCAGTTTGATGAATTGCTTACATACATTTTAAAAAATATTTGAAAATTACCTTGTCTAAAAATATCTTTTATTCCTTTTTTCTATTTAGGGCAATTATTTTTAGTAGGTGAATTGGTTTGTTTTATTAGTAAATACCTAAACGTGATTTTTTTTTTCTCCCATATTGCCCACCCCTACTAGACAGTATATACTCATTGAGTTTGTAATGTATAGTATGGAGTATTGATTTTTTAATATTAGTTGAAAAACCGCTACCAATAGCAACAGATATTGCATTTATGGCAAATATCGGTGGGTAATATCTGATATGTCGTGTACTATGCATTTTAATCCGTAGCCTTTGCTCAGTGGTCATACTGTGCAGATTGTAGAGAGCGTCTGAAACCGGATACGTCCAACATGGAATGGGAATCAGTAAAAAACATGAGGTGAGGGTGCAAAGCAGAGAAACTGATGAAGAGCCATAGCTCCACAGTGATGGATTACAGCAAAGGCCACAGGGACCATGTGATGGCGTGGCTTCAAAGAACTGCTCTGTGCTTTGTTGTGGGACATGTATACCGCACACTGCCCCATTGTCTGCAGGAGAGGCGGAGGAGGAGGCTACATAGCCGACCCAACCACAGCTTGTGCGTCTGTGTGCGCGTGTGCGTGTGTGTGTGTGTGTGTGTGTGTGGGCCACATCTCCACAGAAAAAAGTCCTTTGATTATGTTTGTTTGTTAAAACTTCCTTGCGAATGCTATAAAAATGGACTTCATTAGTGCTTTCATGCAGTGTTGCATTTAAATTAGCATTTATATAACAGGGATCTGAAGAGAAAATATCTTTAAGAACATTGAAACCATGTTTCAGAATGATTGATTGGATTTTTTTTTATTTATTTCAGTTTACAAAAAATGAAAAAATAGGACCATAAAAACTAGACAATTCAGGGTTCTCACCTGGAACTTTTCACAGTGTAGGGGGAGCGCATAGCGCGAGCGAGCTTGGCCGGCACAAGTGTTTTATGGGGGTCCATGGGGGAACATTATTAAATGTATAGTTCTCCGAGGGTCAAATTTTGTGAAGTAAAGTTGTTTTTTTTATTTTTATTTTTTTTAAATCTTTCTCACTGCCTTACATTAAAGCCAAAAGTTATTTGTGGAATTGGTGAAGGTTCATGATGTATGTAGTTAGTTACTCTGTATAGGTCCTCCACTAATAATACTCTCAGACAAATGAAGTATCACATATGCGGGAGACGCAGTAGTATTGGGACTGTTATGGATGTGCCGTTGCGAGTTATACACATGACAAGCAATTTCATGTGTCGCTAGACGCTATGTCCGGTTATTACGGTTACAAAGCTGAGGATGCACACAGGCATCATCGGGGGCAGCTAAGTGCCTGCAGGGGTCCTCGGGTGAAGACGGGAGCATCCGAGCAAATGTTACTTGGTTATGAAGATTAGAAACTGAGTTTAGAACAACCCATTCACTCCTGGAAGTCCCTTTTGTGTCCAAGTGTGCAACAACTGTTACAACGGCACCGATTAGAAAAGGAATAAATGACAGAAAAGCCCCCTACGCTGGTTGAAATGCACCGTCGGGGGAGACATCACACTGTAGGGAATCAAAATCCCACTGTAGGGGTCCCCTATGCTCAACAGCGCTGGCAAGAACCCTGCATGTTGATATTGTGCCTGTGTGTTATTTGTATCAGTGACTTTGACTCCGAATAATCTTCTTGGTAAAACTTTATTGAGAAAAGATTGCCATACCTAAACTACTGTGTCGTAGCATGGGGCAAGAATTACAAAAATGTAATACATTACGTATCTTGAACACACACATCCTCTTTTTCACAAATTAAAATGATTAAAAATGTATGATATTGTAAAATTACTTATTATTTATAACCTGTTCATATTAAAATACGTTTTCTCATGAATATCAGTCGTACGGTTTTAGAGGATTTGGGAACTTTGTGGTTCCGATGACGGGATCTACAAGTCTTTCTACAGTATGTCTGTGTGTGGTGGAAAGTTTCAAATGTCTGTTCACAATACAAAGATGATAAGGTTTGATTATATTCATGTTGTGTGAACAGTTGGATTAGGTGTAACTAACCCTTGTGGTATTGCCATTACCATTGTTGGTATTTGAAAATAACCCGCCCAACCAAGCTCCAGTATCCCCTTAAGACACGTGTACAAGAAATCTAAAATACCCACTTGTCAACCACTTACTAAATACAATTATGTGATACCTCAATATATTTTCTCAAAATGGTGATATATGATGTAAATCATGATCATTTTATTTCAAATGAAGTCTGACCAGAAAGACAATTCTGGGTTAAATTTGCTGATGTAAAATGCCACACGGGCTCATTTATTAACAAACAGCTGCATAATATATGGCACTTTTGGCTTTTTCTCCTGTAAGGGACAGCATGTGTGAGTGAGTTCTGTAGTGTAGCTTGGTATGGGGAAGTTCAGGGTTAGGGCGCACTCAGGAATCCATTTAACTGAGCTTTACTTTCTGTTCTGAGAAGTAAAAGCAGCCACTCTATATATATATATTTATAATATAGATACATATATTGATATATGAAATATTATAGTTTACTATATCGCCAAAAGAGAAAACTCGATACATCTTGAATCTCGATGTATCGCCCAGCCCTAATTCCTAAATTATAAAACAGTCTAAATAAAAACATAAATGTGTATATGAAGCACATTTGTTTATTTAATATACTTACAGTTTACATACAAGTCAACACGTTGCATATTTACTGTTAATTTCACGTTGCTTGTCTTTAAGTTTGACATTTACATGTTTTATTACATATTTTATTTTAATGTCTCATGCTCACTCATGTGGCGTTCTCTGGTATTAACTAATGACTTATTAGACACATTTATTTCAGACTTTACATCCTTTAACACTTTTTTAAAAGCAGTGTACAGTATATTTGTGGGGCTGGTGATTGGCTGATTTTTCATGGCGGCTTACGTGGTTCCTTCCGCTGTGGTAGATGTTAAAATCTCAGTTATTAATCTAACAGAGCGTGTAACTGTGTCCCATCCTGATGGTCTTTAGGAAAATAAACTCTGTCACATTTTGTTTTCTTCATTCATCATCTCTCTTCTGAGTTGTTTCTGGGTTTGTTTGCCGCTGTCAGCACTAATCTCGCGAGAACTGCCACTCAGGCCATCTCACGAGGCTAGTGACAGCGTTCAGTTTAGTAAGGCATCTTTTAGTTATTACTACATTAAAATACGGGATATTTATGGGAAAACACTAATGTGAGACGATGGCGGGAAAGAGGGGTAAAATACGGGAGTTTCCCGGCCAAAAAGGGATACTTGACAGGTGGTCAGTATGTATGTGTGGTTTTGCACATATGCAATGATAATAGAGGGTTTCTTAAAGAGTTTTTTTTTTTTTGGAGAAAATTGAATAAGAAGCAGCCATTTTGTTTATATTAATTATTTGTTAAATTTTTCTTCTCCCCACTCCATTTCAAGCGTCAGTGTATGTGATTATTATTGTGTAGCCTATACCAGTGATTCTCAATTGGTGGGTCGCGGACCTGTACTGGGTGGGTCGCGGACAGCTGGTCAAAATTAAATAAATGCTTATCGTCTCTCATGTTGTATTTTATTTTGAAAGAAACTGTTCTTTTGACAGGCATGCTGTGAAATGCATGTTAGACAGGAAAATATATAGATTTATGTTTGAAAAAATATTATATATGTGTGTTTTCAAAAACTATTTTTGAAAAACAAAATTTTGTTGGTTGAATTCTAAAAAAAAAAAAGAAAAAAAAGTGGGTCGCAATTTAATGTCCGTGGCAAAATGTGGGTCCCAGGGTGAGAACAGTTGAGAACCACTGGCCTATACTTTTGTTTTGTTCTTGCCACACTATTCACTTGAAACAAATGAAAAATTGTGGGTTGATATCACCCAACAATACAATATATACACATACCTGTATGCCTGATTGCTGAATGACATTTAAAGCTAAAGCCAGAATAATGCTTCACTGCCCGACCCTATGTTTTAATTGATCTTTATTTTTTTCCCTCTACATGCACCAGTGATAACATCAAAAACGTATTTTGCTATTAATGGAGAATTATGTAGAGTAGGACTGTTTCACCGCCTTGTTTAGTTCATTGCTGTCTCTCTGTGTCTCACAAACTGGCCCAACCCCACGCTTGCTTATTCCCACAGCAATCACCCCTCTGTGTGCAGAGACGGGCGGATGAGCCGTGCTCTGAAAATAAAGGATCATCTTTGTTCTCGTATTTTCTCTCATCTCGTCCACAACCGCTCGGCTTCCACCATGAGCGCAGGGGAAATGGCCTTGCAGCGAGTGGACGAGCGTTGTTTTTCCACCCAGTCAGTGTATGTGTGAGTTATAATTAAAGTTATGAATAAAGAAAAGAGCTGTAGACTCCACAGCATGTTCAGTCAGGTCCTGGTGAGAGTTCATGCATTAATATTTAGCATTTCTGTTTCAGCGCTCATAAATATAAACCTTATTTCTGAGGTCACTACGGTGCAAATGAAATCTTTTCTTAAATTACACATTTGGGCAGTATAAGTAAAGTTATGTGTCATTAATAAGTGTTAAGCTTATTCAGGGAAGCGGAAATGTGGAAATGAGTTTTCGCTATGCACAGCATTTTTTGCGCTACATCTCTAAATAGATGCACCAGTTACCAGTATTGGGGTTGGGAATATTACAAGTTGAAAACTTCCCATGGGAATTTTGGAATGGGAATTCATGGTAATTAGTGGGAATACACATGGAATTTAGAAAATGCAAGGTTGGTTGGCCCTTAACAGGGATGTTAAATATAGTTAGGAAAACATATTTTGGCAATGAGGCAGATGTGTATTGATTCATATTTTACTCAACATTGATGTTTTATGGGGGAAAAAAGGATTGTTAAATCAAATAATGTAATTTAGTAATTTAAAAAAAATGCTGTATTGTTTGTGCTTGACATGAATTATATGAATTATTATTATTATGTGCTGCTGTTTTTACCACCAAGGTATTGCGTTGACGATTAAGATTATTTCACCAGTACTTTCTGCAAGTTCCAAAAAAAAACAAAAAAAAAACAAGATGCCTACAAAACATGTCATTGTAAAGTTGTACTTACAAAAAAACTGTTGAAATGTTGTTTTTTAATTATTTAAATATAGCATTGATAGCTAATATGTTTCAATATGATAGAAATTATGCCTAATTGCTAATTAATTTCCAAAAATTGTTCCCATGAAAAGTTTCTATTTTTGAATACTCCCAAAAATTCCCACACTTAAGTTCACGTGAATTTTTCACCTCTTCGTAAACCTAAGCAATATGTATTTTTTGGTGTTATACATAAATGAATTATTATGAAGCACCCGTATCCACACAGTTGTGTCGTTATACTGATTATAGGTATTCTGAGGGGTTAAATTGATGGTTGTACTGACTCCGAGGGGCTCAGTTTATGCATCACTTGCATTTTCTGTTGGCAGTTCGTCGAGGGTTAGGATTAGTGGTGGCGTAGTGGAGGCTAGGTTAAGAGAAGGGGGAGATCCATTGTTTGGGACTCGCCTGGTTTGTATTACAATTTGAAAAAACGTGAACAATCGTTCTTTAGATAATTTAAGAATCGATTCATATTTGTAAATAATTAAAACGAGAACCTAGTCTGCCTGTGTCTAAACAACACTGTTCTTTTCCACCACTAGGTAGCGCTATAATTCCATAAACAAAGTAAAATCAGTAAACTAAAAATCGCATACTACTTATACAAGTCTGACGTCAAAATGAGTATGTAGTGCGATCACATCAGATAGTATGAAAAGATTGAGTTTGCCAGAAGTACCCTAATCATGTATACTATATCAGGGCATTTCCTAAGTATGCACAGTGGGCACACTACTCATACTCAACCGCCCATGATGCATTGCGAGTGGCATGTAAAATCATCTCGAGACCTGCTTCAAGCTAAAAATCAAACGTCCCCTTTTCAAAACAAAAGCATCTCTTCTGGTCTTTCATTAGTTTTGAACACTTTCGTTAATAGGACTCTTGTTTTGAAGTTAACCGGAAGTTTAGTCAGCAGCACAATGGCGGGCAGTGTTGGGAGTAACTAGTTATTTTTGTAATATATTACAGTAATATATTCCTTTTTGAAGTAACTCAGTAGTGTAACTCATTACAAAAGTGAAAAGTGGTAATATATTACTAGTTACAAATAAAGTTACTCAAGTTACATGCATATTTAATTTAAGTGCTTATTTGCTTTGCTTTTTCACTGAAAAAAAGACGATCATTATAGTTAAATATAACTTATGGGGAACAAAAAAGCAGAAGTATTTGAAACAAAACTTAGACTGAAGCTATTCAAACACTTTCAGTGTGATTTATTTAGTGTTCTGCACCAAAAGAACTCAAAGTAGTGTAACTCAGTTACATTTTAAAAAAACAGTAGTATTGTAATACAAATATATTACATTTTTATCCAAGTAACTAGTAATATAAATATATTACAATTTTAGAGTAACTTACCCAACACTAATGGCGGGGTCTGAAAATCTCAGAAATCTCAGAATTCAATGTGTTTCTACGAGTTTTATGAATGAAATGACCACATGTTGATATTCTACTTGAACGGTCCATCCTAAGCATACTTAGTAGATAGTAGACATTATATAATCATTGAGTTTGTAGTTTAGAGTATGTGATTTCGAACACAGCCTATCATTGCCCATCTACAGACTAAAAAAGACGGTGACATTTTTAATGACGTTATTGCAGACTTCATCAGAAACCCTGCAAAACTTTATTTTAATCATTTTATTGTGTGTAAACTGTTTTGGTATCCTTTGATTGTAATTTGTATCAAAACCCTTAAACAATCAACTATACTGAGTGAGCTTGATACTTTCCCATAGGGATGTAACGATTCACTCAACTCCCGATACGATTCGATTCAGGATACTGGGTTCAGGATACGATTTATTTTACAAAATGGGACTGTAGACAAATGATGATATATTATAAAATATTCCTTTATTTTTTTCGGGAAAAAACTAGAAAATACTGTACTGTTTTTCTTTTATTTTTCATTGTCAAAAGAATCCATTGATAAACTATTATAAACAATGCAATTTAACTAAAAATAAATCTTGAATGAAATAAAGGAATAATACAAATCAAGAAGCCTATTAGTTCTAGTCAAAGTCTGGTTCTATAGTAAACAATGCAAAACTTGCATAATAGTTATTTTTCTTTTTAAAAGTGCAACTCAAAATGTTTTTGTGCCTTAGCAATTGGACTTAAAAAAAAAATAATTGCACTGTATTTACATAAGACATGTTTGGACCAGCAGAGGGCGGTGGTAACCCAGTGGTCGTTTGGCATGCAGATATTCTTGCAGTGAAGAAGAGATGCTATGCGCTTAGCAGACAGAGCTAATAGAAAAATGTGACTTTTACAAATATTCTGTATTCTATTACGATTAATCGTTACATCCCTACTTTCCCATGTGAAACCCACTCCAGAATATCTGATGTGTTCCTTTTCTCCTTTTCTGTCTCTGCTCTCCAGTTATGGGGTCCTACTGTGGGAGCTGCTAACGGGAGAAGCTCCCTACAGAGGCATCGACGGCCTCGCTGTCGCCTACGGCGTCGCCGTCAATAAGCTGACTCTGCCCATCCCTTCCACGTGCCCCGTGCCCTTCGCACAACTCATGTCAGGTGAGACACGCAACACAGTTTTGCGAGTGGACAGTTTTTAGTGCAATCGCGTGAGATGGGGTTGAAACTGGCCTTCCTGCCACACGCTTTTTCCATTTCCCTAAAACACTGTGTTGATATTGAGAAAACCAATTCCTGTATGCTGCTCATACCATCGGCGTAGAGAGGGAAGTGTGTGCAGGGGATACGTTGTGCAACATGTTTGTATGTGATGAAACGCAACAGAAATGCTTCCTCGAACTAGGAAGTGGCGATACCAATACGTACAGCAATATTTGACGTATAATTTACTGATTAAATATATATTTTATCATACATACTTGACATTTTAGTCATTCCAAAGTAATATTGTTCTTTATTTTATTTATTTTTTTACCTCAAACTTATAAACAGCGGGAGCCAAAGATGTGATTGTCTGGGGGCCACATTATCAACGTTCAAGAAAGGTTTTTCTGTATTTTTGGTGTAGTTTTTTTTTTTTTTGTTTTTGATGGGATTTTGTATAAATCTACACTAATTGTTTTTATTTTAGTTTTGGTTTGTGTGTTTTTTTGGGCTCATTTTGTGGTCGTTTTGTTAGTTTATCTCTCATTCGGTTTTTTTTTTGTTTTCTGCAATTTTGAAGTCATTTTGTTTTGTGTGTCATAAGTAATTTTGTGTATTTTTTGATTCATTTTTATAAATGTGTTTTGGTTGTTTTGTCAATTTCCTTGTCATTTTGCATATTTTTCTCGCATTTTGTTGTTGTTTTGTGTGTTTTTGGATCCATTTGGCCACTTTGGGGGCCTGCTTCAACAAACCTGAATCTGACATTGTTACTCAGTTAAAGACATACACATGTATTAGAGTTGGTAGTCGTGTCGAAGCAGTTGTTGCCTAACACATGCAGGACAGTGGCTCTCCAGGACCAGCAATGAAATGAATTGTATATTTATTACCTTTAGTGGCAGAAAACGCAGCACAGAGTTAATTCATCCTTGGATCAGGTTCGGTTCTGCCTCTGATTATTTAAATTCTGGAGTGAATTATGCAAAAAATCCGTGCAGCACTTTGACAAAGCCTCACACTTTAAATAAGAGAATAGCTTGACTCCGCACGCTGCTCATATGCATACAAAACATTAGCAGCATTCCAGGATGTTTGATCCCAGTAAATGAAAACCAATCCCAGCAGGTCGTATTAAAAGGTCTTTCTACAAGATGAGTCTCATTTTCGTTGTCTATACATCTGAATGATTTTAATGCCAAGATGTGTGTGTGTGTTGATGGTAGAGTGCTGGGATCAGGACCCTCACCGCAGACCCAATTTCAGCTCCATCCTGGCCCAGCTGACGGCCCTGGAGCAGCAGGTGAAGGAGGCGATGCCTCAGGAATCCTTCCACTCCCTGCAGGAGGACTGGAAACTGGAGATCCAGGACATGTTCGATGAGCTACGGGCTAAAGAGAAGGTGAGGAATGGCATACGTGTAAAGAACCGGTTGGTTTGGCATCATCTTTAAGGTAGTGATTTAGAGCCTGTTGTTTGACGAGACGAGACACGATATTGGATTCACAAAAACAAGACGAGACGAGGTGTTCAGAAAACTACAAAGACAAAATGTACGACTGGACCAACAGACTTTTATTTAACCGAGTTGCACATGCATTTTGAAATGTTTTATTAGAACTCTTTACATGCATGATGTAAGCATGAGCTTTTAATAAACCACAAATTGAAACTAAAACTAAAATGTGTAAAAGTTAAAATAAAACTTTTTTTTCAAGTGCAAACAGCATTATGTGCAAAACCAAATCAAAGTTCTACTGTGTCAATACATAGTGCAAACAGAGCCTGACCAAGCATGTCATTAACAACATGCTGCATGTTCTTTTAACTGTAATAAACTTCTAATTCCACAAATTGAAACTAGAAATAAAATTCACTCCTCCTCCTCCTCCTCCTCCTCCTCCTCCTCCTCCTCCTCCTCCTCCTCTTCTTTTTCTTCTCCTGCTTTAGGTTCTGGCAGGCTAGATGTAGCAAAGGTGCATAACTGCCTCCACAGGTCACAAATAGAAGTTTGGATAGCTCACAATTTTTTTTAAAATGGATAAATAAATTTAAAAAAATTACATTTTGTGTTTTTTAATCTTGCAAGATCTCGTGGCACAGGATCTTATCACACCCCTATTGGAAAGTGATTGAAAAATATAATAAAGTAGAAGTGACTTTGTTGTATTCCATCAATTGATGCTTTAAATACAGTTAATCGATGAGTTAATCCAATAATGTGTGATTGTTTAAAGGCTTCAGTCACCAGTAGGGGTGAGTATTGGCAAGGATGTTGCAATTCGATACGTATCACAATACTTGGGTCACAATTTGATATCGCGATATATTACTCAGTTAATATCAAAATTAAATGTAGAGATGAAAAATCAAGTTGCTGTATATGTTCAGAAGATATTGATCATTCAGAGGACAAATTGAGTCAAAACTATTTGCTTCAAAACATCTTATTTATTATTATTATTATTGTTATTTATTCGTGTGCACTGCCATCATAAAATAAAGTGCATCAAGTTTCTTTTCACTGAAACTACTGTGTAGAAGTCTCAAAGTAACCATGACAACATAATGACGGCATTGTAACAACTGTAAGTGAGAACATTAAGGATAAATCACCCTGAGGTACTGATAATGCACAAAAATAAGAAAAAAATAATTTCTCCTATTGTGTCAGTTTAAACACTGATCTGAACAGATTTATATGAAAATAAAATGTCTGTGTATACATAAATATTGCAGACATTACACACTGCCATCATAAAATCACACAGCAAAAACACATTGAAAGCATTGTAACCACCACTGAAATATTGCACAAATACACAAAAATATTGATGAAATATCAAAATAAAAAAAATATATTAAAAAATAAAAAAATCTATTTAAAATCGGCCCCCAAAAAATTGCGATATATCGTGAAATCGATTATTTTTCACACCCCTAGTTACCAGTGGCTGTAAATGCAGAAATAGGCCACGGGAACCATCACTTTGTGGGGCCGCAGAATTTGCAATAACACCCGTCTATTCTTTCTTCTGTTCTTTCCTTGTTTTGCACCTCTACTTATACTGTCTTGGCTGTTTTTGTTGTTGTTTGTAATTGTTTTTTTTTTTCTTCCAATTTGACTCGAGGACATGCACAAGAATTCCATTGTACCTTTTGTTTTTAACTTGTACACATGGCATTTAACTCTATTCTATTCTAGGCTATGACTGTTGTTAGTTGGTATTGTGATGAATTGTGTGCCTGACATAATGTTGTCTTAGTGTAAATTAGGAAACTCTATTCACCAAAGTCTTCTAATGGTTACCGGCTGCTGCAACACAATATCGCATTGGAAAAGCAACATTAAAATGCAGTATGTAAATAGTCTTCAGGCCTCTGAAGTGTGCGATTAATAACAGAAAGTGTCGATCACACAATGAAATGTTAAACTAATGAAATAGTAACTTCAAAATGTCTTGTATGTTAATAAAATGATCATCTTCTAAATTATTATTATTTAGATTTTGTTTTGTGGTCAATTCAAGTGTAATCTCTTATAATTATAACAACATTAATAATAATATCAACAGTAAAATGTTTAGATGTGTTTTCAATATGATGATGTTTTCCCAAAAATTAACCATGGTTTAACATTGAAAGCACACAAAGTTACAGGTTTGTTTATAAAATTGGATTGATTGAACAATAGAAAATTTAAATGATGTTCTAACAAACTAACTATAACTATGTGTTATAACTATGATAATGGTCTAAATGGAAGTCTTCTTCTTCTTCTGGTTTTAAAAACACAGAAAATACTCTGTTCTTTCCTGTATTTTTGATTAACATTTATTTTTTAATACATTGTTGATAATGTGGCCCTGTGATCAGACTATCACTCTTGTGTGGCCCCTGCTGTGATAAAAGTTTCCCATCTCTGCACTACAATGTGTCTCATCCCCCCTGTAGGAATCTGTGCTGACTCCAGATGTTTGGTGCGCGGCGTGGCGGCTGTCCTTGTTTATGATCTGTGTCTTCATTTACGATGGGATGGATATATCTCCCACTATGTGCAGAAATGAGCTCATGCTCAGTGTTCCGATGAGAGTTTCCTCTGCTTTAGCTGTGATTGGTTGTTGAAGGTGAAAAGGCCAGATCTTAGAAATGATGACTTACTCCCGTGGTGACCTTTATCAAGTGTTTCCTATTACATTTGTGGTGATCTTGCATTCAGGGCAGGTAGACTTCACTGCCACTTGATTATTCATGAGGACAAAAATATTGCAGCAGAAAAGCTATAGTGTATTTTTAACATGGACGAGGAAGCGTAAAGCAATTACCGGAGGTGTGGAGTAATGGTAATTTATGCGTGCGCTTTATAGGAGCTAAGGTGCCGCGAGGAGGAGCTGAAGCGAGCGGCCCTGGAGCAGAAGTCCCATGAAGAGTTCCTGCGTCAGCGTGAGCAGCAGTTGGCTCAGTGGGAGCAGGAGGTGTTCGAACGCGAGCTCAGCCTCCTCATCCTCCACCTCAACCAGAACCTGGAGAAGCCCAACGTGAAAAAAAGAAAGGGGACCTTCAAGAAGCACAAGCTGAAGAGCAAGAACGGCGAGAAGATCAGCATGCCTCAAGGTACCCAGAGAATCTGTTCATACGTGTATTTTTTTTTTTTTTACCATATTGTACCATACATTATTGTAACACACACGCAAAACAATTTGTGTGTGTAATCAAACCGGGTCACCCTATTGGCCATCTCTTGACATGTGACTTTTAGAACACTTTTGGTGAGCGAGATCTGTAACATTTTGAAACTTTGAAACTCGTGCAAAACCGCTAGAAACCACTCGCTGTCGCTGGCACCAAAATGTTAGACGCTCCAATGAGGCCAACTTCATAAGACACTTTCTTTTAAAAATGTATCATAAACATAGTACCCAACGATCATTTTGATATATGACATGCATGATTAAATGTTTAAAAATATTGGGTGTATTTTCATGTTTACCCTCGGCTGAAGTACCCTTCAATTTCTCATCCGTCCTTCTGTCTGTCTGTGTGTGTAGAGTGGTGTAGGTCTTTTAATGCAATACCCACCAACCATTCTCACACCAAAACATTGGTACTAATGGAGGCAGTGACGTGCAGTGAGCACTAGGGTTGGGAAGGAAGGGCGTTGCAAATCGAAACCATGTTTCGGCTGGCAAGTGTTAATCTAATAAAATCAACATCATAAAACACTATTAAAGAAACATAAACAATTATTCAATATAGCCTCCATACTTTCCCAACAAGATATATCTCATGACATGGCAGCGCATCCGTTGTTTGTGTTGGAAACACAGAAACACGGAGAAAATGACAACAACAACAACTCGGAACAGCCTGTGAGGATCATCTACAAAGCCAATCCTTCCTTTTGTACCATTCAGTGTAGAAAATATGAACAATGTTCTGACTTTACCTTTGCTGAAGGTCTGGTAACTCAGGTGTTGGTCTCCCATCCTCAAAAAAAAGTTTCTTTATTGTCTCTAGTGCCGTCATCCTGACTGTAGTGTTATCCCACTTCTAGCTAGATAACGTAGCAGCAGCGGTCACATGATATCAATTCACTAATGCACTCTGAACATACGTATAGCATTTAGCATAGCGCGGTTACGTCCAAAGGCAGCGTAGAGAGCTATTTATTCCTGGTTATTGTTTTCCGGTGTTTTACTGGGATTCTGTGGGCCAAAGTGCGTTATTATCGAGCTGCTGCTTCAAAACTACAATCAAAATAAAGGTGAAAACAGTTCTCACGTGTGGTGTTCTGTGTTACAGCCGACAATAAAAGGTTTGTTGTGTGTTTTTACGTGATACGTCATGTTCGCCTCCTGTCCAATCAGAGCCTTTCCAACCCCCAGACCTAAAGTGAAATTAACTAAAGCGGAATAAACCGGTTTTCCATGTAAACCTCAGTTTGGGAATTACTATTTTCATGTAAACAAAAAGCAGAAGACTTATATTCCGAATGAGTTAATTCGGAATAACCAATTCCAAATTAAACATCATGTAATTGTGGCCATTGAGATATTTTAACACATTTTTATAAAGTTGTTAGGAACATTGATTATAGGACAATAACATGTTAAAATTTGTCGTTCCATTTAAGTGATGACGTGTCACAAGCATTTACGATTGTTTTCGACATACCTTCTACTTTTTGATAACGCATTGGACATTTGGAACATCTTGTCCACGACCACTCCATCATATTAGTTTGGGTTGAATAACTTGTTGCCAGGTGAAATATAATCAGTCATGCAGTAATTAACCAATCCCTGTTTTCTTAGTTAAATCCAGGTGGAGAACAAATAATTCTCATTCATATGGGGGGAGAACATGCAAACCACACAGAGACCTGTTGTACTACTGGATCAAAGAGAATCGACTCTTCCTCGTCGGCTCGAGTCATACATTTCTAAGCTCCGCGGTGTGAGCTCGTCGTCTTATTCCTGCCTCCTGCTGTGCTTTTGTTTTTGCTTCTAACTGATTTTTGATAGTTGTCAAAACCTCAGCTATCACTTAGCCTGCTTTTCTTCTTTTGAAGTGAAATCCCATTTCAAGCATCATTACAGACTCAGCAGTAATAACAACAGCTCCAAAAGCTTATGATGGAGCCCAAAAACCAGAGATTGGAGAGAGGGTGGGGGACCTCTCTCTTTTTTTTTTTATTTCTTTTTTTTTAATGAAGCCTGCTGATGGCTGCTGTTTACTGCTGTCACTTCACTTTGTTTACCCTCACAGAACAAAAACATATTCTCTCAGTCACTGTATTTTATTCATCTTCTAGGTGAGCTGCTGTACCAATGCTTTTAGATGTCACTGCATTAACACACCTGACACTAATCTATGTGTACTTCTGGAACACTCACCCAATGACGCCCTCTACATTATAAATTGGGTGAGTCAAGACTGTCGATTAGAGATGTAACGATTAATCGTAAGGCAGTTAAAAATCGATTCATAGGTATCACGGCTGATATCGATTTTCTGAAAATTGAATCGCAGTACTTTTTTTAACCAGCAGATCCACAAGTGTAGGCGGCGGGCAGAGTCTGCTAATACTTTCTTTCTGGCCGCCTTCTACTCTTAAATATGCTAATAAATGATTCATTACCCCTTTAACACCGAAAGAATATCTGTAATATTACTTGAATATCTGTAAAAGTCACGTTTTTCTATTAGCTCTGTCTGCTAGCATGGCTTCTCTTCTTCACTGCAAGATATCTGCATGCCAACCGACCACTGTGTTACCAGCGCCCTCTGCTGGTCCAAACAAATATGACGTAAATCAGTGCAATCACGGTTTTTTTTTTTAAGTCCAATTGTTAAGGCACAAAATACATTTTCAGTTGCACTTTTAAAAGAAAAATAACTATTATGCAGTTTTGCATTGTTTATTATAGAACCAGAATTTAAATTAATAGGCTTCATTTTCATTTGTATTATTCCTTTATTTATTTCATTCAAGATTTATTTTTAGTTAAATTGCATTGTTTTGAATAGTTTATCAAGGAATTCTTTTGACAATGAAAAATAAAAGGAAATTAGTACAGTATTTTCTAGTTTTTTTCCCAAAAAAAAAAATTTGTCTACAGTCCCATTTTGTAAAATAAATCGTGAGAGAATCGTATCGTGAACCCAGTATCGTGAATCGAATCGTATCGGGATTTGAGTGAATCGTTACATCCCTACTGTCGATACCATGGCACACTTTCAAAACTTTAGTGTACTCCATGGGCGTCAGTCATTCCACATCCTGGGCCACGATCAGACCACTTTGATTTAAAAAGGGCCCTAACGGGACGAAAAATCTAAGCGTTTTTGTAAAATCAATCATTGACTTATTGACCTCTGTAGTTAACATTTAATTACAATTATTCCACAGGTTGCTTCTAGATGTTTTAAAGTGCTGAAGTGTGACATGTTTTATTGCAAAGCCCCGAAAGTGGAGTGCTGATTTGTTTTAAGTTCAATCCACTAGTTTTCTTTTCTTTTTGGTTATGATTTTGTGATTAAATCTGCTGGAGACGATAGTTTTTAATCAGATAAATCCATATTGTAGGCCTTTTACATCAATAAATCGAAGATTATTTGCTTGGAAAAAGATGTTCAAGGTTTAAATTGTTGCTTGAAAGTTTCACGCATTGCATTGTGGGATGTGAAGTGCTGTAGACGGATGCATAGAAGTGTTATTACTTCTTGTGATTTCTTGTGTTTACCCCCAAAAACTCTGCCAAAGTCACTTCCCAACACATTTCTGTTGTCACGGATTGAAAGTTGAGGCAAAACAATGGCAGATGTTTACTTTGGGCCTTAAACAGAAAGATTAGAATTCCGGCTAAAGTTGAATATTACGCAGAGTCAGGTGATGTCACGGGGAATACCAGGAACAGCTTTCCGACCTCGAGCAGTTGGGGGCGGTACTTTTCATGTTTGTTTTCTTCAATATTTACTCTTTGAAAAGATAAACCATTCCTCTTGGAATTGTAACCCTGAGCTCTAAAATGACAGGAAAAAACAGGAATATATTATTAAATGTATCAAAACTAACTGCGCCATATTTTCATTTAACTTAACTGAGTCCTACTTTGCATTGCAGCGAAGGCCTTTAACAGGTCAATGCTGTTTAAGTGGCTAAAAGAACCAACAACCTATCACGCAGGTGGTCCTAATGATTTGGCTGACTGGTGCATATACTCTGCAGCAGTGCTTTCACACACGTGTGTGTATTTCGGGCCGAGCATGCGTAAATGCAGTGTGTGCTGGTGTGTTGTGGTCAGGCCTTTCCCCGGCAGCTGCAGGGCGGCGATGTGGTGGCGGGGGGTTGATGAGAGGGGAGAGCCAGCCAGCCACGCCTCAAAGCTTCCTGTCCACGGACGCTCTGCTAGCTGACCTCGCTTCTTCTCCTGCTTCTTGGTCCCTTTCTCCTTTTGAAAAACATCCACCACAAATGACATGACGTATATAAACAGATTGAAATTATTCAAGATAAGAGTCGAGTTATGAAAGACTGAACGGACGTCTTATACAGAGGTTAAAGATGACCAGGGTTGGGGTTAATTCCATTTTTCAGTTACAATTACGTTTTCAGTTACCTAGGTTCAATTACAATTCCATTACGATTACAGTGACCAGCATTTTTTCTAATTACAATTAAATTACAATGTTTTTTTTATCCCCAGAAAGTCATTTACAATCACATGCTCAATTACTAAAGTTCAGTTACAATTATTCACATTTACTGAGGCTGAAATTAATTAATAACTTAATAAAAGTTAACTTTGTGTCAGCTTTTCTGTTAGCATCTCTAATGATAACAGTTCCTAAATCAGCTGTAAAATACTTTCCGATCTATTGCTTTCCTTGTTATTCTTCCTAATCAATGAAAATATAGGTTTTAATATTTTTGGTGTGGACATCTGAGCCCTATTTGTGTCAGTATACCCCTAGATTTCCATTTTTTTAAAATGGTAGAATGTGAAAAATTTGATATGAAACACATTTGAATAATTAACTACATATGTGTAGAACTGTACATAAAACTGTAACACGGTTTTGAGTTAAATGATAATTGACAATTTTTATAGGATTGTCATGCCAATTACAATTACAAAGTCAGTCATCTAAACTCAATTACAATTTAATTACATTTACGACAGCAACATTTTAAAAATGACAGTTACATATATAATTACGCCAAGATTGTAGTTATTAATTACGTGGTTACGAGTATAAATGATCCCAACCCTGAAGACGACCCACACTGACCAGTTGCTAGAGCTAATCACCTGTTCCCATAATAATCTTAACTTTTGCATTGACAATGATCAGCCATGAAATTATGACCAATTTCTTCAAGAACATCTATCTAAAAAGCAAGGTGTGTGTGCGTGTGCACGTTCCTCAAATATTTTTGTGAATCCGGCTCAGATTGACCTGAGACTTTCAACATGGCTGCTGCTTCGTTCAAGGGTGTGCAACGTAGGATTTGTTTGGACTGCAATGATATCGTTCATGAGTTATTTCATAAAATTGTCCTAAATGACAGCTCAATGTTGATAGGTAGTCAGGGTTACTCAGGATAAGTAGAAAGCTGTGTAGAATCTACAGGAGTGACTGCACAAAGGGCTTTTAAAAACAACTAAAGTAGGTCTAATATCCTTCAAAAAAAAAAAAACACCCCGTTAATATTGACCAACAGGTGTCCTCAGTGAGCAACATGTGTAACTAAGGTGAGTCGTAATGATAATAAATTAAAAAAAATGTGTGTATGTGTGTGCGATTCAGAATTAAATTTGCATTAGGAATTGAGTGTTTACAAGGTCAGTTTCAAGAGGGTTTTGCTTTTATTCTGAATTAAAGAGGAATTAAAGCACCCATGTAAACGTCCATGAAAAAGCTACTTACTTCCTACGGGCACTGCACTAGTTGTTATCAATTTGATCACCTGTATGGTTGTGGATACATTTTCTACGGACCAGTGGTTTCCACTCCATAATTTAATATGCTTTTTCGTTTGTGGAACAGCGTTCTTTCCTAAACCTCGAACTGTGTCTCAAACGTTGATTCCCTCAGGCTTAATAATCTACAAATTCAAAACAATGAGTGGAATTTTATTTTTTAAAAAATACCAATGCAACTTTTATGTGATTACTTTAATAGTAACTTAATATGGTCTCCTATGTAAAATGTAGCTAATTATTGTCTCGTATTGTCAGAAGTGTGATAAAATGTAATCTCCATCATAAAATAATCCTTTTTCAAAAAAATGTGGTGAATTTGTCCAAAAGATAACCTAAAAAAGAACTAATTATTTTTAAATTAAATGTTAAATCTTTCCGAGTACCTCCTCCAATGTACACCTGTACCCCAGTTTGGGAACCACTGCTATGGACCCATAATTCCTGCAATTTCATTTAGTCTAATAAGTTATTTAAAAAAAAAAAAAAGAAGACAAAATAAACTTACTGGAATTATTCCTCGGAAATCAAGAAAACATCAAAGCGATCAGCAGATGCCTCTGAAGAAGACTGGCAGCAGGCGTTCAAAACATAGCAGGAGATCAAAGTAAATTTCCTGAAAAAAAGTTCTTAATAAATGAAACAACGCAGGGTTTTTCAACCTTGGGGTTGTGACCCCATGTGGGGTCACCTGGAAATAAAATGGGGTTTCTTGAAATGTCTAGTAATATTAAAATGAAATAAAAACTGTTTAAAAAAGAAAATAAAAATGTACAAATACTGTTTTAAACATTTTTTTAAAAATTTGAAATAAATTGATAATAAAAGCATGTTATCTTTTTTTCAAAATGTTTATTTATTTATTTTTTATCTATTATGATTAAATAAACCAATACATAATATCACAGAAGTAGACATACTGTGCATTGCAGGAAGAATCTTTTAATTTTTTTTCCCCAAATTAAAACATCACACGCAATCTCAAACAAATTTATTATATACCTTTCTTTTCTCCAATATAAATGTAGTTCTAATAAAATGCAGTATAAAAATATCTGAGCTCGTGCATATTGTTACTTTGTGCACTAATCCTTACGACTCTGCATTTGTAACACAGTATAACAAACATGAGCAAAAAAACTAATTTTAGAAGGAAAAAAAAAAGTCTCTGACCTGCTTCTTGAAATTTAGATAAGTGACTTCGTAATTGGTTTCCAAATTCTACAAAAAATTGCCAATTACAATTTAATTAAACGAAAATTTGTGGAACCATGTTACCGTTCTGTGGCTCACACTATATGTAATTATATAATTATTAAAATGTTTGATATCAAGTTTACCTCTCAGTGAATCATCAGGATCATTTAATCATTAAATCTAGGGGTATACTGACAGTAAAAAGGCCCTGACCCTACACCAAAAATATTAATACCAATATTCTCATTGATTAGGAAGCCTAACAAGGTAACAAACAGATGAAAAAAACATTACATTATAGATGATATTTTTTAGTGTATTTTACACTAAAATTATTTGACATGGGTCAAAACTGATCTGTTATTAAAGGCTCTGTAATTATGATGAATTATAATTGAACTTTAGTCATTTAGAATTTAATTGTAATTGACATTCAGGCAAAAAATAATAATTGTAATTTGAATTGTAATTCCAAAAAGAATGCTGATTACTATAATCGTAATTGAAGACCTAATAGTAATTTAATATTAGCACCCTGGAGTCATTTTTTATTTACCGATAGTTCTGCTTCAAGAACATTATGATCAATTGGAAGACACACATTTTCTATAGACTCGGTCTAATTTTTAACATTAATTTGATTGTTTGTTTTTTTTTCCTGGTTAGTAAAAAAAAAAATGACAATGATTTGAAGAGTCATGTTATTGTTCCTCCTGAAACCTACTGTGTTTTGCTGTGGTCATTGTAAATCATTAGTCCCTCCCTCGCCATGCTGAGGTAAAAGGAAACCAGCCGACCTCTCCGACTGGTTTCTAACTTGTTGTGTTTATGTGTTTGTGTTACAGATTTCATCCATAAAATCACTGTGCAGGCCTCACCCGGCCTAGAGAAGAGACGGAACTCTCCGGATTTAGGTTCAGGCTCCTCGCCGTCCTTTGGTCCTCGATTTCGAGCCATTCAATGTAAGGACACACACACCTCAAAACACGCCCTCTCCACACATAAGGTATATACTAAATGAGTAAAATAAAACAAAAAACAAAACAATATTTATACAAAAAGTATGTAAAACGACAACAGAAATGCACAAAAATATCCAAAAAGGCTCCAAAACTACACAAAATTACTCCAAAAAAAAATACATTACAGAAAAATACACCAAACGACAACAAAAATATGAAATTTACTCAAAATACACAAAAGCTTAATATTTATCTAAAAAAATACACAAATTGACAATATAAATGCACAAAACTACACGAAAAAAGATACAAAAATGCACAAAATGACTCCAGAATCACACTGCAATGGCAACAAAAACCAATAGTACAAAAAGATTAAAAAAAAACACATAATGACTCCAAAAAATGAGTAAAATAAAACAACAAACACATTTATCATGTGCATATCCCATAGAATTAAACCAGGGAAATTGCACACGCTATTTTACTTTGCACCCACAAATATACCTTTTATTGACACCACAGAGTACAGAGTATGTATACCTCTTTATACATCCAACCTTCAAACACATACTCATTTGGCCATAACTGACAACTCTACTTGAGCGCCCACTATATGAATACACACACAGATACTGTTGCAACAGCCCATTCCTGTGCTTTCCAAATTCTCCCTTTTCATGTGCTCCCAACCACCCACTCATCTTTTTGTCTTATACAGTTTCCCTGCGGGCCTCTGCTCTCTTTCTCTCACACACACACACACACACACACACACACACACAGACACACACCCTTTTCAATGGTCCGTTCCAGTCTAAATATTATCTGACTTTCCCTCCATCTGCTGTCCTTTTGTCTGGCCTGTTTTTACCTCAGCCCTCCAGCGAGGGGAGCCATTCAGCCATGCATTTCCATGCATGTCACATGATGTCTATATAGTTTTTAAAAGCCATAGTGGTTACAGTGCGGTATGCTGAGTTTTAAATATGTTGTTAGGAATTAATTGTGCCTGTAGTAGCAGCAGCAGCTTCAGATTTACAGTCCTGCCTTCCATGAGAAAAATGAGGTGTTTAGTCTTTTTTTATTTTTTTTTTAGAGGAAAATCCCTTCCTAGCAGGTCACAGGTTGCCTTTAAGAACACTTGTGGCAGTGGCGACACATTAATCTGTAAAATCTGAAAACATCTGTCAGCCCCATTTACTCATTAAATCACGGCCTGCGTTTGTTACTTTGGTTTTCTAATGACTTTTCCTAATGACACCCACAAAGCAATGACTGTGGCTGTCATTAAAATGTGTTTAGTGCATATTTGTTTGTTCTCCCAGTGAAAAACGGATTTATCACTGGGGCCCTCCTCAGTGTCCCGAGCACTGCCACTTTGATTTGCATTAGTCCACATACTGTAGCTGGGTTTTATAGTGTAGAACCAAGAACAAGAAGATCAGACGAATGCTTGCTGTTAGGCGATTAGCATCTTTAGCTACTCTGTTGGATTTTGCTCTTTTGTAATGTCAGATTTTAAATGAATGAATTTGTTGTCTGTAAATTTTAAATAATATGATAACAATTATCTAATATTTGGCCAGTTGGAGCCAGTGGGCGAACAGAAGAAGATAACAGGGGAAATCAACAAGAAAGACCCAAATATATGATGACAGGAGAAAAGAAACTGACACTGACCAGTTACTACAGCTAATCAGCTGTCACTATATATATACAGTATATGTATGATTTAGAAATGTAGCTGTAGAGTCAGATGTCAAGAAATCTACCGAAATAAAGTGGATATTTGTGGCAAACTGTAAACTTTTTACAGCAGACACAAGCCGAGTTTCCATTACAGATTTTTGCAAAATTAAATCGATGTTCCTAAATGTCGACTAAGTATAATTGCGCTTTGAACGCGTTTCCATTTAACGTTGTTTTGGGCAGGCGCCTCGTAACTCCTGGGAAATCTCGTCCCACAAGACTTCGCTGCAGAAAGACGGGTGCTCAGAACACTAATAATTTTAAAGTATAATGCTAAGAAATGTCTCAGTCTCCTCTTCTGTTTACACATACCGTGCCATGTTTTCTCGGAGAGAAGTGGTCATGTGACCAGTTACGTCACGTTCTGTGACGTGTATTTGCGGAAAAAGTGTTTCCATTGCGCTTTTGCGACACATTTCAATTTCGAAACGTCTGAAATTCCTCCTCATGAAAGCGTGAAAAGTTTTTTGCGATATTTCAAAATTTAGATCTTTCCATTACCAGTTTTTATTGCGCTATTTAGATTTTTGTGCATTTCCAAGGGTAATGGAAACACAGCTCCAGGTGAGACTTCATATGAGACATTCATCGCAGATGCTTTATAAGGTCCACGATGTGATGTGAAATAAGAACCGTCTTTCACACTGAGAGAGCCTTCATGGAAAAACTCATAAACATTCAGAGAAAACTGTAGTAGTATGAGAGTTGAGAAGCTGGAATGTTTTTATGGTGTATATGAGAAGCTGTTTTAACATTAAATAGCTATCCTGGATCTAGGGTGGAGATATCTGCAATTAAATTCCGCCTTGTCAAAATGAACAAGGCAGATATCGCAAACTTCATTCTGGCTAGACAGAATTTTAATTGTAGATATTTATAACATCATTCTGCCGAGACAAAAATTGAGATTATAGATATCTATATTATAATTTTACTTAAGTTCAAGATATATTTAACTTTATCTCAAGAGTTATGGATATCTTCCAACTTTTATTCTCCCTTTTGAAACTGACTTCTGAGTTATCTGAATTGATGTACGCCCGTACACATTGGAAAAGTGACATAATTTTGCTGAGTCAGAATGGTGCATTGGATGTCTCAAATGCCAATTTTGTAAAGGAAGAATGATGAGGTTTATTTTGACTAGGTGGAATCAAATTTCAGATTTTTTTTTTAATTAATATCTAGGAATGCTGATGTCATCTTAATGTGATAATGAGGAAAAGCACTTGGAACTATTATTTGTTAACTAATGTAATAATTCTTTCAATCTTTTCAGAAATACCTCTGAACACAAAACTCAGATCATTTTAAATAATTCTGGACTCCTCAATGGCTTTTAGATACAGTTGTTTATCTTTTGCAAGAATTTAGTTCAACAGATTTGTTAAGATTTGAAATTTTTGTTTTTGTCTGCAAACTACAAGTAAAGAGAGAATTGTTCTTGTCAATGTTTTGAAAACAGATTTTTATGGACTTGATTTTGTCTCGGTCGTGACACCCAAAGGTCTTGATCTCGGTGCATTCAAGTCTTGGTCCCTGATAGTGTGGTCTATATACAGCATTTGTCTCTTCTCAGAATTGCCTTGTCGGGTATTAACAGTCTAAATTTATCCAGTGTTGTTGGAAGTTGTTTCAGGAATACTGCCCTGTGTAACATAACGTTTACACTCTATTCACACACTTTGTGTTGGCTTATATGTGATGAAGAGTGTTTTGCCAAAGGCTGGCAGGTGCGATGCTTCTGTCATCTGTTAACAGGTGACTCGAGCACCCTCTACTGACACTTTCCGCCTCAGTGAGCATCATTTAGTGGCGTCTGCACCATGAATATCTGCAGAATTATTAGCACATTGATGTTTAGTCATTCGTATTTCTAGCAAGAGTCATTTAAAGGTCAACGCTTTAGAATGCAGAGCAGCGTTGTGCTGCTTTGTTGTTAAATCTTCAGTTTTTTTAAAGCACAACTTGGTTAATAGGTTTTGGGTTTATTTTGTATTGTTTTTTTCCTCTTCTCCGCAGTGAGTCCCAGTGACAGTAGCAGGACTTTTGGTCTAAGTTCCATGTGGCCCCTGGACGCTCCTTCCCATAAACAGGGCAATGGAGAGCTAAGGTTGAGCCCTCACTGGAGACCTCATAGCCCTAAAAGTCCCAAAAGCCCCAAAGTCCTGCGGCTCAGTCCACAGGAGAGCACGTAAGAGCAGCAATGTCCCCTTTTCTAATTCCAGATAATACTCTTCCTAATGAACTTGGACGCCTGAATTAAAATACTTTCTGCTTTCAGTCTGTCCATGAGAGCTAAGCTGCTCGAGTCGGACAGTAACGTGAACGGAGTGTCCAAGGATGATTTCGAGGAGTACCGACCTTGCACCCCCACCCCTCCCCCTGCTCAGAACGGTATTTGACGGCCTCCATTATCATCCTCGCTACCAGCTGCTTTATCATCCATTAGCCTCTGTCATAATTCACTCTGGCATGAGTGTGAATTATAAATTGAAGGAAAATGAATAATAAATATCTTAAGTGTTCATTTTCTGTCTCCTTCGTTGACTTTAAACTTTCTGCGTCTCTGCAGGCTCCACGGTGAAGGACAGCCTGCGGCTTCCTCCCCCTCAGGGAGACTCAGGCAGTGAGGAGGGGGGGTCATCCCCAGCAGGCTCCCCCAGGCCAGAAAGAGGCGCTATGACGGGTCTGATAAAGAGCACCCACCGAGCCCTGCTGGGCAGCGGCTCCCTGCTGGCCTCTGTAGGACTCGGCCGCTGCTTGGATATTCCCCCCAGGGTGCCCCCACGAACTAACCCCTCTTCGTTAGACGATCGTACACTTTCTGAACTTGAAATGTCTCTCCCCAAGCCCCTCAATACAGACCCCCCTGTAGTAGATGACCTCATAACATTCTCCACATCTGAGCCGCTCCCCAGACCAGTCCTAGATTTAGCTCTGCAATATCAAGACCTCAAGCCCTTGCCCTTGACCCCTCCTCCACCAAAGCCCCGAGAAAGGAGTGGACGTCGGACGCAGGAAACACCACACAGTCCGCAGAGTCCCAGGACCTCTTTAAAGCAAGACCCAGGAGAGTGGACTGCTAGTTTTAGTTCCAGTAATGGTGAGCAAAGCTTTGAGGCCTGGGAACCTAGAACTGAGAGACGGAGGAGGTCCAGCCAAGGCCTACATGCTTCTCAGCTAGGTAAGAAAGAGCTGTTTTTTTTTTTCTATGACATGTAACCCTGTACGAAGGTCATTACAATAACTGTGTGTATAAGCTAAAGTTAAGATAGAGACACAAGGGGGCATACAAGGTTCTAGATGATGGAGACTGCTAGTTTTAGCAGTTACGGTGAGCTGAGCTTTGAAGGCTAGGACCATAGAACTTCTAGAAGTTAAGATAGCCAGCAACTTTTAGGGCAATTTCGGCACATAGTTCCAAATTTTTACCACAATGTTTCTTCTTGCAATTAGGACATTAGGAAATTAGAATTACTCAGTCATCAGTAAATAAAATACATAATACAGATTGACAGACCAATCCATTGGGGCGTCATTGGCATGTGTTGGATTTAATAAAAATGAAAATAAAACCATAGGTTTGGAGCTAGAGGGAGGTGCATTGGCCAATTCTAGAACCACATTGGACACTTTAGTTGCGCTCCTTTTTTATTGACCAAAAGATTACCAATTAAAGTGTTTAATATAGGGAAACCATTACTTAAGTAAGGTCACTGGTGACGTCTATGGTAGTTTATCACCTGACAAATTTGAGACCAATTTTGCTGAAAAAAATTGTTGTCAAAGAAGAAGAAAAACCTTTTTTACACCTTTATTCTGGTGCACTATTCATTTTGACTAAGCAGGCATATGATCTAGATCAGTTTCCTATTTTGGTGTGGATTAACCCTTTCACTGCCAAATGTGATGCACCTTCTGTCAAAATCAGTGTTCGACCTGATGTTCACTCACTTTCCGGCCTCTAAAGAAGAAAAAACATCTATCAGATGAATGTTCTGTGATCTTTAATAAAGTAGATCAAATCAAAGGTTTTTTTTTTTTTAAATTTGGGCCCCACACTCTTTCTTCGGGAGCACTGGCATATCTCAGTTGGCCCTGCGCTAAAATGTGAATCTAGCATTACCTTGAATAATGCACCTACTCAGCATGACAGTGCCCCACACAGTTCTCCCAGAATTATTACTCTGCCTTTTATAGAGAGATCTTTCCAGACACAAGGGAAGCTTTAAATGCTGCTCTAGCCTTTCATTTACATCAAAGCTTTCCTTGAGCTATTTGCATATCTTCAGGTAACAGCTGGCCCTCCACATTTCCCTGCTAATACGTGCTCGGCAAAGCTAGCATTCAGTACTGTTGTTTTTCTCCTACTGTTTCTTTTCAAATGAGTTTTTATTTATGTTGAAAAGTAAATGAAAGAAAAAAAAATGAATTCTGGCAAGAATTCATTAATACAATGTAGCAAGATTCCAAATTGCTAACTGTAAGAATTGCAAACTGCTGAGTCATGCTTTCAAGGCACCTACAGTGAGCTGTAGTTTGGTTCATAATTGGCCTTCAGTAAACATACAAACCACCTGTACAATGTTTTATGATGAATTTAATGTCTTTATATTTAAAACAGTCAAATGACAAGGTCAGAGTGTATGTTTCCACTTTTGGCTAACTATAGCCATTGTTCCTAGCATGTTTTCATTGTGTTGCGCAACATAGCCATAATTAAATAATACAACCAAAATACTGCACACAGTTCTTTAACAACTCTGTATCTGATAAAACTGACATCAGGCTAAAGTGTGTGATCTTTATCATAATGTCACTAAACTGCCATGTCATTATCTGCTGATGCATAAAGTCAACCATTCATGAGTTATTAATCCACGTGTAACATGTAAAGTGAGTTTTTATTAATAGAGATTGATTCCAAAAAGATGGTCTATTTACCTTTAATGTTTTTAAAGACTTAAAAACCACAAGCTAGCTTTTGTGCACTATGCTAGCTGTTAGCTACTCATAGGGCTTTCATACCACCCGTGCTCAATTTAAAAAAAAAAAGGCTGCTATGGGCGCATTGATTTTATTTCAACAAGTTTTCACATTAACGAATGAAAACCATGACAGTTAAAGCATTATTTGCGGACAAGTATGTATGAAATAGGAGTTGATGAAAACTATGTTAAAAGGAAAAATATTTACAATAGTAAAAGTTTACTTAAGCTAATTTCTTTTTTTAATAGTGAACTGAAGTTAAGACAAATCAAATTCCAATCAAAATAAGACCAGATTTTGTGTTGTTTCTATTTATTTAATTACATTCCTAGGTGCTGTGATTTTCTGTGATCACAGAAAACCGACTGAAAAAACAGAATTACCTTCCTGAAATAGAAATGGCAATATCGATATTATTGTTTTTAAATTATTATAATTTCTCCTCCCTGCTCCCTTTCCCCTCCCCTTCCCCCTCCCCCTCCACTTAGGTGTAACACTGCTCTCCCTTTTTATATCCTCCCTATAATAAAAGATTTCTTACCCTTCCTTAGGGAGGGCTGGTGATGGTCACAATTAAGCAATAAAATAAATCAATGTATTTTATTGCAATAACAAAATATGCATTGCTGTCTCATAATGATTGCACTTCCTGTGGTGTTGACCTTTGACAGCATGTGCAGACAAGTAAAAAAAAAAAAAAAATTATTATAATTTTGTTTTTCAAGACAATATCATGCATTTACACTCACTTTTTCACTGTAAACAGGTGGGCAAAGAGATGGAAATGTCCATTCTTGCGCAAGATCTGATGTAATATAATGGAGTTCATCATCTTAAATGGAATCAGCTACGTGACATGGACTAAACCCTCACCAACATATCTTGGGACTAGATAGCATTTTTCAAACAGGTGGCCTAATGTGTAGCAACTATAGCACATGGACGGACGTCAAATCTCGTGAAAAATTTCACGTGATTGTAGTTGTGTAATATGAAAATTTTAACAATAGTTTACTCAATTACCTGTATTAAGCACGTTTGACAGGATTTCGGGTAGTTTAAAAGCCAGTTATGACATTTGATTAGGGAAAGTTGATGAAACGGGAACAAACTGGGCATCTTATCCTTCATAAAAATGATATTGCATTAGCTGCAAACTTGTATTGGCAAACTTTGAACTTGGGCTAAGCAACATATCGAGATTCAAGATATATCGAGTTTTCTATATTGGGATATAGAAAATTAAAATATTGCTTATATCGATATATATATTTTTTAGAACTTATTTTGTTTTAAAATACTTGTTTTAGAAGTCGCTGCTTTCACTACTTCTCAGAACAGCATTAAAAGAACAGTTAATTGGAATTTTGAGTTCATCCTAGCCCGTACCTTCCCCTAAACAAGCCACACTAAAGAACTCACTCACACATGCTGTCCTTTATAGTAGAAAAATTTTGTGCAACTGTTTGTTAATATATGTGCCTGTGTGGCATTTTGCATCAGCAAATTTAATTAACCCTTAATTGTCTTTTTGGTCTGACTTTATTTGCATTGAAATGATCAAGATTTATATGGTCTATCACCATTTGGAGAAAAAATATTGAGATATGAGTTTTGCTCCGTATCAACCAGCCGTACTTTGAACTCTAAAGAAAGCTCCTGCCAGGAGTTGAGGTTGCTCATGAGTGTTTGCTATAAAGGGACTGAACTGTCACTGCTCATAAAAACCTTAGTGGTTGATGTCTGTGTCACTCAATGTAATGATGAATGAGGTCGAAAGCTCTCACAGGCTTTTAGCCTTGGTTTCCTGGAAGTTTACAGTGTATTCCAAGCTTGATTGAGCAGAGCGATGCCAACGACAATGATAAAAGATTACATTCAAGTAGAATTAGCATATACCATGCCACCAGTAATTATACAGTAATTTGATGTTTTCTCCTCCATAGAATAGAAGTCTTGGGAAGCATTGGCACAGTTTGAAGTGTAGTTACATAGGCGTAAGGTTGTTTTAGTGAATGAGTGGGCAGCAGAAGAGCTTTAGGAGAGCCTCACGGTGACATTTCACACTCCGTACAGGCTCGATTGACTCACAAAGCCTGGGATTTTCCACAGAGAGAGTCTTACAGCTGTGCCCCTAGGTGGCGAGCGGACGTGCTTCGCCTGCCACCGCCATAATCTCAACGAACCGCAGTGAACGAGTGTTTCAGCTAAACATCTTAATATGTCTATTGAGTGTGATGACTCAGGCTCAGATGCTGGAGGTGAATGTGCTCCCTGAAGGGAAAGATGAATTCTCGAGGATTCCTACACTGGCAGTTTTTGTCTGCTCTCGTGTGAATCCTGTTTGCTCGTTCTTGTCTGCTTGAATAGCTCAGCAGCCTTTGAGAGTTGCTGTTGATGTAAATAATGCCATTTGGCAGACACATCAGAGTTGGAAACGGCAAATGTTCTTTCAAGCCGATTCATTTGGGTTTTAATATTCTTGTCGGTTCTAATTTGCGCTTTCTGTTTGCTAGTTGCACAGAGGTTTGTTTAACTATATTTAGAATAATTGCATTGACATTCTTGCTACAGTATTGCAGCCAGGACTTGATTTTTCTTTCTGGGTAAGATCTGTCATGCAGGCCTATTTGGTGTGTCAAGTAAAATTAAGGAACAAATATTACAGTAATGTAAATCAACAATAAAATATTTCAACATGTAGCTCAACTAATGATGAGAAAACTTCCTAATATCATGAATGTGTGCCTTAGGTAAAGGCAAGACAAAATAATATTTGTAGAGCGTTTCATACACATTTTAACTCAATGTGCTTTAAATGACTGGAAATGAAACAGTTAGACAGAGATTCTAAGGTTTTAATGTCTAAATATTTGTGTTGCAGCATTAGTTATTTCTTTTAAGCATGATTCAAGTACCATAGCTCTAGATTTTTCTCTAGTAAAGCAAACCTCAGACATCAAATTAGAGTAACACATCAACACACAATATCTCATGCCTCATTGGGGTTTATTATGCTCAAAGATAATTCAGTTCAACTTTACTTGTATAGCGCCAAACCACACAATTAGCCATCTCAAAATATAAAGTATTAATAAGATGTGTAAAATGGGCAAGTGTTAGTTATTGGCATGATATGGACCGGGTCAAAGCACTTAAAAAGCTTCAGCTCTTGAGTTTTTCCAATCTGCAATAGTCAGAGTATATCAGAAATCTTCCAAGGAAAGAAAACAAGAAGTCTGTTTACTGCTCAGGGCGAGAGGTGATGTGGACCGAAATGAAAACACAATATAACTCATGACAGCTGCACAGTATGAAAATGTTGTGTAACTTTTGGCTTTTTCTCTCTTGCAGCATGTGTCAGTAAATTTAGAACCTCCTAGTTTACACATTTCTGTATCATTTTTTCGCATCAATTTATCCAATTTAGTTTCCATTTCATCGGCTTTTCCTAATCAGATTTCATTATGAGCTTTTATACTTCCCAAAATATTGCCGAACATACAGGTAATAGATATAATTATTGTCAATAACTTCCTATTTATACACAGCAGATTTGCCAAAACAAGATGAAACGTCCAGCCGTTAGCTACACCTGCTGAAACTAGACTTCAGACAACCTGTTTTTTGGTAAATAAAATATTGTAAAAATGTGTGATGTTTTCCCCAAACATCTCAGTAAGGGTTTAATCCATGTCATATAGCTGTTTCCATTTCAGTAGGTAAAGTGCATCTTATCGCAACACATTTTGCGCAAGAAGTTTGACTGACTTGATATATTTGTCAGAGTATATTCCCTGTCATATTACAGTTTTTGCTTGATTTTGTTTTTTAAAAACCCAGATAAAATTGATAATAAAAAAAAATATATAATGTTGCCTATTGAAATTTTCTCATCACCTAAATTAGAAACATTGATATATTGCCTTGTCGTGGCTAATTTTTGCACCTGGAGAGCAAAGATTCCTGATCAATATTTAATGATTGTAAGGAAAAGGCTTGATAAATTTAATGTCAGAGTAAGACCACAAGTCTCCATTTTGCATCTGTTGATTAATTTTGCAGTTGTTTAAAACAACAGGAGGTGCAATGTAAATACCCTGTTGATGTAATTGTAACCAGAATTGTGTTTGGTGCCATTCTGAAGTCTTTCTTTCTTTCTATCTTTCCAGTTCTGGACCTGCCTTTGTGTCAAGACACACAGGACTCTGACGACAAGTCAGCTTCTTACTCCTTGCATCCGGTCCCTGCCCTTTGCAGCCCCAAAACTCGCAGACTGGAAGTTAGTGTTATTCCACGACCGCGCCCGTCTCCGATCCGCCCCCGCATCGACCCCTGGAGCTTTATATCAGCCGGTGGCGTAAGGTCAGTCACTGGCCGTAGTCCTCACCGCTCAGAAAGCAACCTGCTGAGTTACCAGCCTTCCCCCACCAACCCCTTTACCAATTGTGACCCCTTCCCCTCACCAGATTGCGACCCTTTCACACTGAAGGCTTATCCTTCCAGTGCCTTTGACTCACCGTCACCTTTTGACCCATTCTCCGCACCTTTTCCCACTTCCCGCTCCGCCCCCTGCTCTGCCAACGGCTCCCCAACACTCCCCACTTTCCGCATAGCACCCCTTAACCCAGCGGACTCGCCTCTCATTGACCTTGGCTGGGCAACCTGCAGCAAGCCCATGGAAGGCACCAAAGAGAGGGTCCACCCACGCAAGATACTGGGACTCAAGCCATTTAAGTCCCCAACCCAACTCAGAGATGACTGCTTCTGATTCTAGCAGCTGTTGGATTAAAATAACTGGAGTTTTTGATGCCGGAATGCAGGCTATTTGAACTTTTTTCCCTGGAATTGGAGTTGTTTAAAGAAATGCTCAGCTCTCAGGAGAATTTTCCTCATGGGAGTACCAATCCTTTCAGGTCCCACCACGACAATAACCTGCTGCCTTGGAAGCTGAACAAAGATGGCGTTTTCAATCATGGGATAGTTGGTGCTCTATCTGTTTGAAGAAGTAGAATACAGATCAAAAGTTCCATCTCCCATTACTATCAGACTGCCTGTACCACCTGCTTTCATCTCCCTTTCTACCTTTCAAGCGTCATGACATTGCAGAGGGGGATGAGGAGTCTTGCACAGCTTAATTTGCCTCTACCTCTGTGCAGAATGAAAGCATTCAGGACAAATTGGAGTGCATTACTGAGTGAAGTGTTCTCAATATATATTTCTATAAAGTTTATTGAACAGTTAATCTGGTCCATATAGAAGAAGTAAATAACTTGGTTTAAATTTGCAAATCAGCATTCAAACGCCATGTAAGAAAATGTTCTGTACGTCTGCGTTGTGTATATTTCTGATTTTATTTTTCATAAACTGCCCCTGCCTGTTGCATTATGGGAGAACACACTCAGTGATTTTCTAGGCTGTTCATGAAGACAAAACCATGACCCAGGCATTGCAGTTGGAACCAGATAGCATTCCAGTCACATTCCCCAGGAAATGCCAGGGATTGGACAGAATCATTGGGCTGGCAGGCAACTTGGCTCAGGAAACAAGAAGCATTCTCTTTGTATGCCAAAGAAATTCCCCTTGACTGTGCAAAAGCTAGGATGAAAGCTGTATCTAGTTTTTTTGTTTTTTTACCCCCATATAATGCTAGAAAATAGCTGTGGGGGGTCCTACGCAGAGGAAATTGGCCAATGAGATACAAACATTAATGCTTATGACTTAGATTATTTCGTTTTTTAGATGTTACCCACAATTTGTCAATTTAGCATCAACACGCTGATGCTAATTGCCTCATCCAAAATATCTATCCTCTTGGGTCTTGAAACAAGTATCTTAGATTTTACAATCCAATCTTGTTTTTGTCCAAACGAGCTTTCAAATGTATTGCGATGGTAAGCTATTTATCCCACATTCCGTAGCATAGCTTATACTGTGAAATGTATCCATTAGGTTTGTTTTACCCAATCAAGAAAAATGCCCGCAAAAACTTGAAAAAGAAAACCTTCAGTAAATCTATCTTATGCTACAAAGTGTCAAAGCAACTATAATACCTCTCTTGACAACATTTAGTTACATCGAGAGCAAATATTTTAAGCTGGATGCTTGTATCGTGCTAATGCTAGGATTGCTAAAAAAAATTTAATGGTGAAATGGACTTGATTTAATAAATTATTCTATCCAACTTTCAGTGTCCATAAATCGGGTGGCAGTGGTTGTGATAACCAGAAAAGGGTAGCATTTTGGATCATGAGATAGTTGGCTCTACTGTTTTTTGAAGAAGCAGATTACATCGCAAAGTTGTGACAATTCTGCTAATGATAGCATCGCTACAAACCTTTCTTTTTAACCTTTTGACGTGAACATATTTGGTTATACGTTTTATATCCATGCCTGGAGAATAGCCTTCAAATTTAAGATGGTTCGACAAGCATTTGAGGCTTTATCTAACTGATTTGGGACAGCTCTAACGATGCTAACAAATTTGTGAGCAAAGCTATGCTAACTACTTTATACATTCACAAAATTGACATCACAACCACATGCTGCATTGTGGGATCGCACAATAAAAAGCAATTTAAAGAGCTGGAAAGTGCAGCAGTTAAAAGTAACTTGTTAACAATGACTATTGATAGTTTCTGTAAAGGATGAACTTGTAGCACTTTAGTATGCAGCCTGTAACCAAAAGGGGCCAATTGTTACTTCAAAGCATGCAGATGTTAGCTGATAACCAAGAACTTAACATCTTGCTTTATTAGACAGCCTGTAACTGACCGATCCCCTTTGGAATGGGTGGGGAAAGTGACAGAGCCTATTTGTGTGCTACTAGATTTAGTGAAGAACATGTCTACCTAAGAATTCTGATAGATCTTGAATGTACATCGGAAACCAACCTAGTAAACCGTTCTCAAGTTGGAGTTGAGTATAACATCATATCCATCGATATGATATTATCCTCATTTTACATTTTTCAGGTTCCGGTCTGTCAGTAGAGAAAGTATACAATACAAATGGTGGATCACGTATCATACATGGCATTTCAAAAAGTGCTGTTTGAGCAGTCCTTAATTGCAAAATGTAGGCCTAGCTTATTGACTTTAGGCACTTTAAATATTGAAAACGGCTTCATATTGGCCACGTTTACATGAGAGCTTTAATTCAGAATCAAAGTTAATTCTTCTTTAAACTAACCTTGTAAACCCTGAATAACAATGAAAATGGTGCTTCAAAACTACAATCAAGTAAAAGTGTGGTATTCTGTGTCGTAGCCGAAAATAAAAGGTTTGCTGTGTTTTTTCGCAATAGATGTGATATGTCACGTTCAACCCCTGTCCAACCCCCAGACCTAAAGGGGAATGGAGTAAAGCTGAATAAACCTGTTTTCCATATAAACCTCAATTCGGAATTACCATTTCCATGTGAACACAAAGCAGAAGTTTAATTTCGATTAATTTAATACGGAATAATTGATTCCGAATTAAAAAAAAAAAAACATCATGTGACCATGGCATTTCACTATATGGAAGGAATGTAAACAGGGTGCCAAGAGATGAGTTTGGTTCCCTAACCTTCGCCTGTCACTTCTGCTTATTGAATATATTCTTAGTTCAATACACATTTTGTTTAGTGTTTCTGTTAGAAGCTCTAGCTGTTATGGTTAACAAAAATGGCATTTTATTTCCTACTAAATAGAAAAAACCCAGAAACTATTTCAGAAATACCCCACAGACCATTGGCAGTATGCTTCAAAATGACTGCTATTGATCCCTCTACATGCGGAATAATCTGAAGAATGAGGTTTGTTAGAGACAGTTTTACTCTTGCTTGTAATAATAAGCATGTTTAAAGAATGTGATGCATTGTAATAAACAGTAGAGGTCAAAGATATAAGCAACTGAAATAGACTCCAGTCTCTTCCAATAACCGCAGCTTTGCTCAAATGTCACTAAGCACAATAGGATCTCAAGTCGTTCTTGGCTAAATTAATGACACCATGTCATTGGAGGACAAGAAGCAGCTTTGTTCTGACAAGAGTGCAAACCTTGTTTCCAAATAGTTGAAAGCAGTGTGATTAGGTTAATAAGCCGGCTGAAAAACGGAGAGCGCTGATAGTAATAATTAGCCTCTTGATCAGAGCAGAGAGCATTAAGAAGCTGCTCAGATATTTGGTTAATTAATTCACCCCGACGGTGCAAAAGAGTCCAGCACACAGAGAGCTTGGCATCGATATTCAATCTGCATTCTCTTATGTCAAAGTTTAAGCCCGTTTCAAATGCAGAGAGTTCAACATAATGAATGAGACATCTTTGGTTTATTTGTTGCTACTGGCTTCAGCATTGACCGGACTTTCTTCATCTTCATTGTGAAGATTTTCTGTATCCTTTTCCTCTAGGTTCTAGTTAAGATAGTGTCTTTGCCAATATTAACACTCAGTCTTTTTTCTAACCATTTAAAAAGTTATCCTAGGGGTAATTTTGTTCTTAGTCAACAGCAGTCTTCAAGCAGGCAGTATCGGACAACTTTAGAACCATTACCAGAACGTACGAGCCAGTAAATAGTAAAGGTTGTGTGTGGTAATTGTGTTTTTATCCTCTCAGCCTTTCCCACCCTTTGAGTTTGCATCACAATACGAATGTGTCATCTGCAGATTATTTATTGCATTCAACCTAGCAAATTGTCTTTCCACCATTTTCAATGACATTTGAGAAGAAGACATGCACTTGATCAATTTACTTTAAAGATTTCTAGATATTGACACAGTTGGGTTAGTAGTACTTTATCATTAGTAGTGCTTGACTGCATCGTCATATAATCTATCACCTTGACTCTGACAGTTGACTCTGACAGTTTTTTACTGTAAGAGTCAACAATTTAAGCTTGTAGTCTTAAATCAGTCTTCTCCACTACCTTAGTGAACATTTTTGAACATCTAAACCATATTTCAGGTGTTACTTCTCGTCGTCTTTCAAAATACAATTGATAACTAACGCAAGGTTGCAACACAAGACAATTTAGAATGGATTTAAAGTTGACACAAACCACAAAAAGCGATTGGCTTATTATAATGTCTTCTTGTGTACTGATAGTCATTGAGAGCCGAAAGCGTCTGGTATATAAAAGATGAGGCATGAAAGGAATGGAGATGATTAGTGTGGTAGTTGATATAGTGTCTGGCAGATTATTTTTGTCACAAGTGCTCAGTCTGTTAAGTATCCATTTCAACCTGCCACTCACTTTTTGTCTGGCTGTCGTCTCAGCTCAAGAGCCTGACTTTAATTTTCTCTCAGATGTGAAGTGGACTAGTCTTGCTTTTCTCTTTGTCACCATCTCCACATTTAGCAATCGATTGAATAACAGATTACAGGAATTATTGTTTATTTACAATTGGCCATCACTCCCAAATGTGTCCTACCACAACAATCATTCCTGGAACTAATTTCTTTTAGATGGTTTTCTCTGACAAAAATCACCTGTGTTAAAAAATAGGATGCAATACTCAATCACACGGTCACTCTCCACAGGAAATACCGTTACTGCAGTTTCTAAAGTGTGATCCGGAGCTGACAAATGTAACATTTGTGACCGAAGGGAGTAAACAGGACACATTTTGAGAAGCACTTTGCCAGCCAGGACATCCGGTTCTTAGTTTTGGTTGTCAGATTTACTCCCCATAGCTGCCATTTCTCTGCTGAAAGCTGACAGCCAACTCTCCAATAAGAACAGTTCCGATGAGTTGTTTGTGACATTGCTCTTCCAGGCATTGCTCCATCCGTCACTGCAAATCATTGTCTTGAACACAAACTGCCAGGCTGGATAGAACCAAAATTTGTCACTGGCAAGACACAAATCTGGCCAGAGACATCTTGCCTACTGTCCAGCAGGCTAGCGTTCAGCATCTTAATCGAAGTTCAGCCTAAAACCTGTACTTTCTAATTAATGAACAGTGAAATGGTCAATAATAAAGGTCTGATGCTAAAGATCTTAACTTTGAGCCATTATTCTGATGACAAGAACATATCAAATAAAAATGTTGTCCTGGTTTGTCCCTTGGCTTTGTGATACCCAGACTAGACTTTAACGTTTCTGAATACATTTAGTTGCATATTTTTTTTCCGGAGTGATCTTTTAATTGGCCATTGATTGAACTGTATTTGTAATCATGTTGTTCCTGGCGCAACCAAATTGGGTTGATTTTGACACAATGGTATAAACGGGTTACAACACATGGAGGCATCAAAGATGAGAAGACTGTCATAGAAACAACAAATTCCAGCGATTTTGATTTAAAAAAAAAAAAAAAAAAAAACACTAATTTGATTATTTTTAAACCTATTATTTGTAGACTTTTTTTAGTTCGTGTATATGAATGCATATTTGGCTTGCTAATTAGCTTAATTGTTAAAAAGAGTGATTGATAAGAATGCTAAGTTGAAGCAATAAGATGACTTGTAGCTTCCTTATTAAACTAAAGGTTATCTTTATCTTACTAAAGCCTATAGCTGTAGATTAGCTTTAAAGTTTGTATACATCAGCAAAAGAAAATCCCAGCATCTGAATGTAGGAGAGAGAAAAAAAAAACCAACGTTGTCTGTGTGTTTAATTAATCGTATTTTAACAACTCAACAGTTGACAATCAAGTCTCTCAATATAGCAGCTTTCCTGCTTTTTATTTATTTATTTTAGTTTCAACTGCTTTAGGACTACGAAGTCCAACGTTTCCCCCTTTGATTATTTTACCTCTGCAGATCGGTATCAAGTAAATTATCAAACAAACTTTGCCTTTACCTTTGCGGTCTTGGCTTGCTGATCTCTAAAAAGAGGATGTTTCTAATGCTCTTGGTTTTTCAGTCTCGTCTTAGTTGCTCGCTAGTTTTTAGTGCCAAAATGCATTATTGTTTGTTTGTTGGGACTCACATTAAGCTGAAACACCTGCCCAAGCCTTTGTTTGGACCTAATAGCCTGAGACCAAATAATTAAGTATAAATTTTAATCGCCCGTACTGGGACTGCTCATCCCAATGGGGATGTGGACAAAAGCCATTGGCTTACGCACCTGGCAGGTGTGTCAGCCAGTGCACGCTCTTTTAAACTGTGGCTATCATTCCCAATCTATTTCAGTCTGTGCATCAGAGGTTACCATCTGTTGTTTTTTCTGTTTTTTTTCCAATGAAGAGAAAAATTTAATTTTGTTAAAACTGGTTCCGATAAAATGAATTTTAAAATATGATAAATTATTCTATCTTTCTTATCAGGCCTTGTGCAATATACTCATCTCCTCCCTTCCACTCTTTACATTCATGAGGCTTCATGTTTGAAATTATCGCCCCATCAGAAATGTTGACACTCAATTTCTCGGTGATCCTTCTTGTTCTGTTGGTAGTTGATCCTGCTCTTGTTTTAAATGTATTTAAAGAAGCAAAAGTCAGCTTAGTTGCTTGTTAAGTAGAAAACTTGTGGGGGTTTTTTCATGGGGGGGTGTTTTTCTAATGCTGCACATACCTTACTTTGGCTATAGCTGTGGCTTAAAGGTCCTCTGTCATTTGTCCATAATCTGAAAAGTCATAACTCTTAATAATAAGCCACAACTCTTTGACCTTTGTGTAGCTAGTTTTCTTAATATGAGAATACGCAGCTGGGATTAAAAACGGTGGACTTATGAAACAAAACCTGTGCAACATTCTTGCTGGAAACCAAACTAATGAGCTAAAATGCTGGCGAGCCTGAAAAATCAAAAATCAATACCCGAAGATTTCCATTTTAATAGCCCCTGCGTTGAAAATAGTTTGCAGCTGAGCTAAATGCTACAGATATGATTCTCTATTTAAAATTTTCTTTGACATTTATTTACCAATGTTGTAGAACAAATAAAAATGGTCAATAACCTGAAAATATGCGTTTGAATTGGAATCCAGTCAGCATTTGCAAACATATAAATGAAATGGTAAAAGGCTACTTTAAGGATTAGCTTCTTGCTAAAGGATAAGTCCTTGTTGGTTGTTGCGCTTGGTCGATTTCTGCCTCAAAATTCCTAAAACCTGAAAGCGTTGTAGAAACACTGAAAAGTGGCTCTTACACTCCTTTTTCTATAATCTTCTAACAAGTTTCATGAAAATCGAGGGGGCACAGCTGCTGACACTGAACCTTATTAAGCACTTTCTAATTCAGACAAATTCAAGGGAAACTTTTCTGCCCGAGGCTTGAGGCTCTTTAACTGTAGGGGGTCTTTTTCAGGTGCTAGTGCTAAGCTTAAATGGTTGAACGTTCAACAATCCACTAGGGCATATTGAAACGGTTTGGTTTGTACAAATCCTCGTGTCTCATTGGTCAAATCTCTTCCTCTCTCAGTATCAAAGTACTGTAAAAGAAAAAGAAAAAAGTCTCTTTGCTTCTCTCAGCCTCCTGCCAGCTTGCTGCGGACATTCATAAGATTTCTATTGGGGTGGGAAGGTGGGGAAATGATATTTATAGCCATCTTTTTACACACTGGATTCAAAGCTTTTACGTTACCAAGATGGCCAAGGACACAGTCCACATTAGGATGATGCATCGGTTTGCTTCATATGAAAATATTTTTTGAGGTTTTCACTGGAGTATTTAAAATTTATATATGGGTGCCACTCCTGAGGCAAAGTACCTTGACATTCCTCCTCCTCTGATTCAAACCAACCAACGTGGAAACAATTCTTTTGAGTTAGAGCTACAGCAGAGAAGTGTCATTTAGCTCATTCAATCTCAATTGAAGCTTAATGTCCATTTGGGGCACCCATACAGATTTATTTTATGTGCATAAAACTGCTAGATGGAAATGAGGTGCGTGTTTAAGTAGCAGACAAACAAACACCTCTTATTTGTCTTTGTATCTATTTCTATTGATTTTTTTCTTTTGTCTTTTATTGCATTTCAAGGCAATGTCATTCCAACGATTACAATCATCTGCCTATGAAAAAAACAACAAAAAAGAAAAACAAACCCTTGTTGCATTTCTGTAAAATCTTGCACTGGGCTGGGCCTAATTATCTGTTTTTACTGTGTGTGGAAAGGATTATTTCTATATACATATGTGACAATGTTTTTATTTCTCTTTACTTATTACAATGGGTTTTAACCTGTGGAAGAAAAAAGAAAAAAAAAAAACAAAGAAAAATGTTAATAGAGAGACCAAATAAAATGTAACACTCTACGCTTGTTTGTGGTGTTTAATTTGCAGAAGAAATGGAAAGACACCAATTGGAAACAATTTGGTCTGTAGGCTACAGGTATTTTCTACTTTTTTTATTGTAATGCAGTTTGTCTCCATATATGTAGTCGATGCATGCTTTTAGAAGAAAAAGTCAAACTACAAGGCCTACTATTGGTTTCACCATTATAAACCAGTGACCATTTGTATAGGCTCTTCCTATAATAACGTAATTCACGTTCTAAAATTGAAAAGGTGAAGAAAAAAAAATTGATTCATTTCTTTTTTTCACTCTCTTATTTCGAACAATATCACATTTACACACACTCAAATCAACCGATAGTCTCGCTACATGTTACGGTGTTCATGTTATTGGGTTTGCAGTAGCAGTTTTTGCACATACACTGGTCGACAATGCACTGGCACACTTTTCCAAATACCACTCACTCCTTCCCTCTGTCCACAGCCACCACCATTATAGCTAAGCGTCACACTTGTCACCAGACTGGCTTGATTACGCAACATAATAATCACAATATGTTCTACTACAGCTGTATAAAAAAAAAAAAACTTCTTCCCCACCCTTTCTATTTCCTGCTTTGAGTCTCTCCTCCCTGCTCCTGCCCCTGCCCCTGCTCCTTCCCCTCCACCTAAGTGTAACACTGCTCTCCCTTTTTTATATCCTCCTTATAATAAAGTGTTTCTTACCCTTTCTTAGGGAGGGCTGGTGATGGTCACAAAATAAAGTAAATTATTTTATTGCAATAACAAAACATGCATTGCTGTCTCATAATGATTGCACTTCTCGTTGTGTTGACCTTTGATAGCATGTGCAGACAAGGGGAAAAAAAGAAATGATGATGTTATCCTGTGACTGAAAATGAACGCAGAGCTTCGTCTGAAGTGTTTTTTTTTTTTTTACTGTACCAGTGACTTTTCAGATTTGAATGCAAAGACAGTTTTATCTGATGGTGTACTAGCTAAAATGTTGGTTGTTATACTTAGTTACACGTCAAAGCAGAAGCATACAATCACTTGGCTGCTGATTTGCCGATCGGTGGTAATTTAAGGATTCACAAATAATGTTTTGGGATCACGTCGCACATGCCATTGTATTTTATCTGTTAAACGAGTGAGTGTCTAGCATTATGGCTCACGGTACTCTTGCGGTGTAATATTAGCGTAATCATCTTCAGCATGTAAAATGTACAATTATTAACAGTAGTAGCTCTATTAACCCTTTTTAGCATGATTGGTATGGCATCTAAACTGGAAAAGGTGATAAAAAGAAATCTATAAACCCTGTAACAGAATTTGGGAAATGTTGAGTCCCTTAACATCTCCAAGTCCTCAAAGTATTTTGATAACCAAATTTTTTTATTTAAATTCCACCAGTGTTGGGAACCTTACTTTAAAAAAGTAATTAATTATAGTTACTCACTACTTAATCTAAAAATTAACTGAGTTAGTAACTGAATTACTCTATAATAAAAGTAACTCTTTACCAAGGAAAGTAACTATTTGCGTTACTGTTAAAAAAATAAAAAAAAAAAAAAGTTGCTATAAATCAAATAATTCATTTTTTTTAGATGCGTGTGTTGTTGTGAGGCTTTTTCAAGTTGCTTACAACGGATGTGGACAAAGTCTTCACTCCTGGATATAATGAACACTTCACATACACGTTCTTGCCTTTGACCACAATTAATTTAAAGTAGTGTTTGTATCGTCACCTTAAAAATGGCAACTTTTCATCTGACTGCTTCATCCAATCTGTAGTGGTTGTGTGTGTGTGTGGCGCACGTGTATAAACACAGGCTCTGATTGGCTACCATGAAACATGACGCTGCCTTAGCCAATCATAATCACTCACCTTGTTTTTAACACACCTGCATATGAAGCCAGGGGTGCTTTCAGATAACAGTTTATTCAATCAATGCATTTAACGCACCGCATTTAACGTTCAAGTAACGTTAACGGTGTAAAAAGTAATTAGATTACCCTGTTACTGAAAAAAAAACAGCAATACCTAATTTTAAACGCTGATATTCCAAACACTGAATTCCACTTGCCCGTTTTTTAGTTCCTCTGCTAGTGCACGTACACATCATAATGTAATGCACTGCATATATATCATATATTGTAGACAGATGGTCCCATCATTCTCCAGCCAACACTTCCTTATAATATTGAATGTAATGTGATGTCATTCCCACCACAGAAGCAGAAGGGAATATTCTTTTATTGCCACATTACTGAATATTTTCACATCATTCACGGACCATAAAGGAGAATAAGGACCGTCACAGTTGAATGAAAACGATCGTTTGTGTGCGTACACGTGTGTGTGTGCGTGTGTTGTAGCTAAGGCCAGGTGCTTTACTGTTGTCAGATGACGACGGGCTGTTCTCTTCAATGTGTTGCCTCACAGGTTTTTCTGTCTCTATGTGAGACAATACAACCTGAGTTTTGTTCAGGCTACGGCTAATTTGGGCTTTAAAATAAGCAGCATCATCAAACACCAGATGTCACCAATCACAAAATGTGTGTGTGTGTTAGAAGGTTTGAATGAGAGAGATGAGGTGGTCCTGTGCATTTCACATCACACACACATATATATATATATTGTAATCAGTGCTGGATTACACAGAGAATAGAAAATCACCAGCAATAGCCAGGATGTGATGGAGAAACTCTCCACAATGGCCCTCTGTCTTCTACAAGTGTCTGCAAGGCAGTTGTTACCATGGACACTGGGAGTCTGCAAAACCGAACAGTGGAGATCTTCAGAGATAAACCTGCAGCCTGTAAAGTAAATAAATGTAATACATTTTCCTCACGTTTTTCTTCTTTCAACATTCAATAGCCGTTAAAAGGCATCGGAACACGTGTGTAACAGTCACATCTGTTTAACTCTCACTCACCCTTTTCATCCTCTCCAGCTGTGGAAGATTCAGCAATTCCTCTTCTTCAATTGACTTTAATAATGTAATCATCAATATTTCCAGCTGTGTAATATTTTTTTTAACTGTACCATGTATTTCATCTAGAATTGGTTTTCATCCACTACTGATGCAAGTGTGACCCCAAAAAAACATTTCACTGGTGTAGAAGTGATGACAAAAAGGTGGTGTGGAAAGGGTCTTCGGGACCAGTGACTTGTAAATAATATGCAGTTTATTAATACAATCAAAAGTCCTAACAGGTTACAAAAAGAAGACCTGCTGAGAGCTGCTGGCCAATTGATGCAAAACTCTGAGCTGCACACAGACTGAATTCGCATATATGGTTCAAAATAAGTCCTCCCCCTTTAACAATAAAGGGGGAGACAGCCCAGTTCAAGTTTGTGTAAAGACAGAGAAACAGTTTATCATCATGTGGAGACATAAGAAAAGAACGCAGTATCGCAGATTTGGTAAATCATGTCTTACATCTGGAACAGATAATCGGTTCCTAAATTTCTGATAACAACCAACACCGGTGTCACCGAGCTCATTGGCTCACACCCTACAACTCCCCTCAATTGTCAAAATAGGTGCTCCTCGATTTATCACTTTGTGGGTCCTTTCAGACACGATGTCTGCAGGCCTGTTTTTAAGCTTAACACCCCCAGATTCCTGTGAAATTCCTCAAAGAAGTTTATGGCCTCTGTTTAACCACTAGTTTCACATATGCATCTTTTCTGGGATCAATTCTTTATTGAAAAGGACTCTAAACCTTTAATATCACACGTTAAATGCACCGCATTTGAAGTTGTGCCAAAACAATGGCGTATGTTGATATTGTGATATTGTGGCTTGTGACGCCATAAATAAACCAGGACAAAAATGGCGTACTTGTCTGGCGGAAAAAAAAAAAAAAAAAAAAGCATAAGAAAACGCTTCTTAAAGAAACGTTTTTGCTTCAGCGGTTTTTATGTATTCTTCAATGGAGATTCCCAATCCAACAATGCAATGTGCAAAACTTTTCCGATTGTTATGGCAATTTTTATATTCATCATCATATCGTCAAATGTATGTTCATGTGTACAATTTGTCATGTTTTAATACATGATGACTCCATTACTCTTTGCACTTTTGAACAGCTGAATCATGTTAGATTAAACAGTACAGATCGTATTGTACTGAAGGCCAAAACTCAAACTCACATGCAGATATACACGAACGCACACACTATCAAGGATAGATAAGACTGGCGCCCAGTCTTCCTCATAACGTACATGTCTTCATCATCCTCACATGTTTCCACCTCTGTGCATCTGACTCCCCCCTTCTCCTTACCTCAGGGTGGAACTTTTCTGTTATCTGTATAAGAGCTTAAGCTGTGAAACTGTTAGTTAGAGCGAGTCTCGGTCTTCGGATCGCCTGGCCGGGCGGTCACTAATTTTGTCCATCTTTGTACTCTTTTTTACTTAGTTTTATAATAAACCTTTTTTATAAAATCATCAATGCCTCGCCTGGACTCCATCACTCAACCAGAGCAATAAATCATGTCTCCAAATGAGGTCAACCGCAAATTTGCCGTGACAAATTGGCGATCACGAACAAGATCCATCTTCTACTCGGGGGGGCTCCTGCCGTGGACCAGCACGGGAGAGTGGACGCACTTAAAACCCCAAGGCTGCCCCACGGTGGTCTGCCCCTCGGACAGAGACTGGACCACGAACCATCGGTTGAACCTCAAACACCAATTCGGACTATTAAGTTGAAGCTGCCTTTATACATATATATATAAATTTTCATTTACATATATATATTCGCTCTGTGTTGATAGAAAGGCAACCAGTCGAGCACTGTATTGATTTTCATCATTCTGGAGGTTCTCTCCTCCTTCAGCTGCTGTTTTTTTGACGCAGTGAATAGACTGCCATGAGAAAGGGTCAAATGGTTGAAGTTCTTTGCTTTTTAATATTATAAGTTCCCTCTATTTTTCTTCGGGCTCGGATATTTTTGTTTAGGCATCAAATACGACTGGTCATTATTTACTTTGGTTTTGTTCAGGCACCTCCATGGACAGCCTGTGAGGTCCTGACCATAGGATAGACAGGCAACCAACGTTTCCAAAACACCACGGTACCATGTACTGAGTTCACCTCTGTACCGATATCAAAAAAGATTAAAACCCCAACCCTAACCTAAACTGTAGTAAAGACTACAGGGAGTAAAACACTGATAATGGGATGAAGAATCCAATAAACAAATAATATATGCATATGCATATACAATCTTGGTATGATGTGAACTCAGATCATGCTTTCAATGAGTTTTACTTCCTTTTTTTATCTTTGTTTTTATTTTGTTTAAATGTGTGAATGGAATCAAATTTCTCCCTTTGGTTGTTTGGCTTTAATGCTTTCATTTTGGACAAGAGTCAGCTGCTATGTTTCTGTGCGTTTTTTTTTTTTTTTTGTTTTTCTTTCTCTCGGGACACACACACACACACACACACACACACACACACACACACACACACACACACACACACACACACACACACACACACACACACACACACACACACACACACACACACACACACACACACACACACACACACACACAGAGAGAGAGAGAGAGAGCTACACCCACACACAGAGAGAGGGAGAGAGAGGTAGCACCCCCATTGGCCTACAGAATAGTGCTAAGCCATTACAACAGACACTATTTTTATTTGAGATTTAGATGATTAAAGTATTTCATTTTATTTTATTTTAATATTACTGTTATCATCATTATCATTTTTTATTATTTTATTGTTAGTTTCTGTTGGCTTTGCGGTTGTCCCTGAAGAAATGACATCTTCAATGATAGCTCTTAATGAATGAAATCACCTCCAACTCTTATGCTAATGAAATGTCAACATCATACAAAGGACCAAGCTTCAGAAGGAAATCGACTATCAAAGGACTCAACTCTCCCATTCAGCAAAGCAATGCTGCAACGAAATCACCAAGTAAACTCTTCATCGTCTATGGAATGGGCCGCATGCCAATGCTGGGATTAACACATCCTGCCCCATCATCAAAGACTGAGAACCTGTGGGCGTCGGAGTTGGTTGGACACTTCCCCACCAATGAGTTGCGGGTTAAATGCCACAATTACTGCCTGAATGATGGGCAGCAACTGCAGACTGATCACACTTCTGCTGGAACATCTTCACCAAAAAAGACACTGTTTCAAAAGCCACGAGGATCCCAAGCCATAAGAAGTCCACCACAAAGTTCACTTTAGCCTTGAACTTTGGCATGGGGGGGGGGACAACTAGCAAATAGCCAACAAGCTTCTCCTTCGATAGGACTAATACTAACCCCTCTTTTTTCTGACTGTACGCTAGATTATTTTGTTTTCATTTATTCTCTCACACGCAGACAGACCAGACATACAGTCACACACACACATTCATAACTATGAGCTGAAACACAGGACCACCATAACTTGACACAGAACCCTTCTGTTAGCCACATGAGACCATGTGTGCCCATCATTTACCTTTGCTTTTATTCATTATGTTGCTCATTTATTTACACTGCTTTTGCCTTTATGAGAAAAGAACAAACAAAAGGGAAGAAAATAGTGTTACTGATAGGTTTGTTTTTGTTTGCTTTTCTTTCATTTTATTTTCTTGTTGAGGGGAGGCCCCCCCCACAATGCAAGATATGGTTACATCCGTTGAAGAAAGAGCCCTCTGTTGCCTCAGTTTTTGGAGCTGAAGTTTTAATTTTTTATTCTTTTATTGGCCGTGATTTTTTTTGAGCTCACGTTTTTTTTCCCTCCTTTGTTATTTCTGAACAATTCTTCTTTTACTCTTTTGTTTTTACTCAATTTCAGGAAAATTGAGACAGAGATTGAGGACTGCAGCCTCAACCAAGTTTACATTTTGACATTTTTGACCGATACCCTCGTAAACAATCTGTACCTTACCCTTTTTGAAGCTGCTTGCGACAGACAGCCTAGTTCAACATTCATCGTTTTCATTTTGCGCGCCTCCCCCTTACCGTGTCGGACTGTCTTGCCGGCCCAAAGCCACTCGACAGCAGGGGGGGTACCAAATTTTTCCTGAGAAAACTGTCCCATTAGTTGCTATGAGTACATAGACAATTACTCTTCAAACAAGAAGTCCTGGTTTAATGTGCTGAAAAAGGATAAACCTTGCTAGGGAAAGCGCTCTTTGGGGGATAGTGGTCCACCTGATTTGATACATGCTTGGTAACCGAATACCGTTCTGAACAACTTTCTACGTTCCTTAGAGTGAGGGTTATTAGAGGTTGCGTGCTCCATTCAATGTTGAATAATATTAGGGGTGCCCATAAGTCTTGACAGTTCTGCGTTGGTGTTGTTTATAATTCTCCTGCTAATTCGGAGGGTTTTTATATCCCCGGAGTAACGAGTTGTCGAGTTTGTAATTCTCCCCAGCTTTATATTTTCATAAGGGCAGAGGTTGAGAGGTCCCCCCCCCCCAATAATTCTCACCAGCTTTATATTTACAAAGTCGGAGGTTGAGAGTTTCCCCCCTCATAATTCCCCCCAGCTTTATATTTACAAAGTCGGAGGTTGAGAGTTGAGGGAGCGAGTTGATTTTGGTTATTAAGTGCACGGCCGTGCCATTCCTGCCTGATCAGCAGATGAGCAGACTGTCAGTACTACGGGCAATAATCTAAGTGTAGACTCCACCATGGCGGAAGTAAAAAGGAGGAGATGATACCAGTGAAAAAGCAATTAATCAACACTAAAAGGTTGCCAAGCATGGGGGGCAATAAGAGCTCATTGACCCCGAGAGAGGAGGTGGACTGGCTAGCGACGCTGGTGGGTTAGATGAGGCCTATATTCTACTTAGACACTATGCAGCAAAACCTTGTGAATGCATGGACGTGAAAATTGAGGCATGAACGCGTGCGGTGCATGAATGACTGAATGATTATGTATGCCTGAGAGAACTGCGTTGTGAGTGCGAATGTGCCGTGGACGTGTCATTGAGTGATTGACCGATGAATGGCTGTTTGACTACACATGTTCCTCTGTTTCACCTTCCTTTCCTCCTGGGTTTTGATGCACTAGATCTTCTCCCTGTTTTTGCCAATCATGTAGTGGGGTGTTCAGATCTCACTGCTGCTTGTTAATAGAATTATGGTTTTAGGCCTTGGGCCTTCTAAAAAAGTTTACCAAGTTTTAAAGGTTATTTTTCTGGATGTTTAAAAACACCAGACAACATTTTTAATATATAATGCCACTTTCAGTGGAATGACTGGCTTTGACCTTGATTGACCTTACTGTTCATGTTCAGTGTCCATGTTTTTGTTGTTGTATGTGTATACTCGTTGTGTGTACACTTGTCTATGTCTTTGTCTTAGTTGTTGTTATTGTGTTGTTTTTTTTCTTCCAATATACAGGTCGCTGGCTGTATACTCAAAGGAGACGAATCAAATCCAGCTAAAGAAAAGGGATATTTTAAATTATTCATTTAGGTCTTAATGTTTTCCTCTCTTTCTGTTTCTGAGTGTTTCCTAACAGAAAATGCCACCGCCTTTTCGACTCCGATCCTGCCTCCTTCAGCCGCCATGCCTGGTCACTGCTTCTTATGATGAAGGATGAGAATTAAAGGGAAGTATTGTCCATAACTGGGAAGCAAAGGGGAAATAGATTGAAATAGACACGTGACAATATGACATATTGTGGATGTTCTAACATAATATCTATTCCAGAGACTACAGAGACTTCCAATCCAACTGCGAAAGTGGGGACAGATCTTCAAATTTCCAAAGGGAGCGTACAGTTGACCCTGGCTTTGACCTTTATGGCTAAGGAGGAGGAGGTCGAGGAGGCTGGAGGGCACAAAGGCAGGCGGACACAAGAGAGAGGAAAACGGAGACACATCCAAAATGATCAGATAAGTGATTTTCCAATGATATTTATCATATGGCTTGTATTCTTATGTAAAAAAAAAAAAAAGGGGAAGGGAGAGGGCCAACGTCCCTCTGATTTTTGATTTATATTTTATCATAGGAAAATATACCTCAAAACCCTCCAACCATTTTCTTCTTGTTCCACCAGCACTTAGCGTGCAAGACCATAAAACACCTTCACTGGGTTTAGACACTTTTAAGAGTAAAATTAAGTGTCCTCAACATTGGGTTGGTGGCCCAATCTTGGTCGCCTGAGATTTAAAAAGGGTCCTCCTGAAATTCTTGATAATTGATTGATATAAGAGATTGTTTAAAGTTAAGTAACTTCCAAGCATTTAAGGAAGCTCTCCAAACCGTGCTAGGGCTCGTCACTCCTACGAATGGGATAAACACAGAGAGCAAAAGACAATATGATTGTTCGACTCAACTTAACTTTAATTCTGTCTAACCTTAAAGGGCCAATAATCTTGCTTAACTCTGGTTCAGACACAGAATAGGAGACACTTTTGCCACCAATTGACCTTCAAAATTAAGTAAATTACATCTCAAATAATAATTATGAGGGAAAATAATGAAATAAATGAACTGACAGATTCAGCTCTATAAAAGAATTAGGCTATGTAATTAGGTGTGGAGTGTTAACATATTCAGATTTCTCCTTCACAAATAAGAGACAGCAAAGAAAAACAAAACAATTTAAATAAATAAATAACATTATTTATTTATTTGGTTAAACTTATTTAGCTTTTTTGTATGTATTCATCTTGAGAAGACATGTTACGGACACTTCTCCGTCCGACTTGCATGTCCTTCTCCGTCTGAATGGCATGTCCTTGTAAACAGTGGTTCTCAAATTGTTGCTTCTCACCAGGTATCAGCGTACCACTAGTAGTAGACGTACCACAGTTTGAGAATCACTGCAACTCCAGCTATGCTTCTCCTTGCTCCAGGAATGGAGAATCGAATTAATACTTCCTGCGTTTCTTTCAGCCTCATATTTTCCCACTCACGTGTGAATGGGCTACAGATAACATCGAGCTAGCATGGCTAAAAGCTCACTAACCCACACCTAACCATTGTGTGATTGTGCAGCAGCACCTTTTAGGATCTGAAAAGCTCTCAGATCCTGACCTCTGACCTGTCTCTGCCTTCCTGGAAGCTATAACCGAGCACCAGAGCCACACTAACACTAACACTAACTATTGATTATTTTATTTTATTTTATTTTGTTTTGTTTTTTTCCCCCCCTCTTTTCTTCTTTTCAGGTACCAACCGATCCCAAGAGAGGTTGCCAGGTGTGGCGATCATCTACAACGCCGACCGGAAATGAACGACCGAAGGTGGACCGACACTTTCCGAATTCAGCTGACGACCCACACGGCAGTGAAGGTCGCGGAGCTGATGCTGAGACGGAGGCTGACCGAACAACGAAGGGGGAACCGACAAGGCCACTGAGTGAGGCAGCGAAATAACAACTACACCGTCTAAGCTGACTTCTCAGGTGCGGTGCAGAAAGAAGCGTTCCTTTGCCTTGTGGGATCACAGGAGCTGGTTTTCTTTTTCACGAGACACACACTCTGTTGAAAAAAAAAAACCACTCCAGAACAAGAGCCTAGACCAAGCCCTGAGGACCCCGCCGACGTGGGATTTTGTTCTTCCTTTGCTTTGTTTATAAGCCACACCAAAGGCTTATAGCTAGGTGGAGGGTGGACAACCTCAAACCTAGCTGCAGGAATACAGTCATAAACCCTTCTGCTGCGATTGAGGAAAACACTCAAGGTTCTTCACTCATGACGCTGCCAATCAAGTGCGGTGATTCCTATATTCCACTATTCATCTAGCTATTGGTGACCCCAGTTACCACTGCACTCAGTCAATAAAGACGAGTGATGTCCTTGATGCACTCCATTGATTTTTGATTATCAATGGATAATAATGAAGTTTTTTAAGCTTTATTTCCACATTTTTCTTGATATATCTGTGCCTCACAAAAGAAGAATATATCCAATGTATGACAATAACGATGCTAATGACAGACAGCAAAGGTGGAATATAATAATTTTGTTTCCTGATTTGGTCGTTGATGGTGACCAAAAGTGGGGAATGTTATGGCAATTTTTATATTCATCATCATATCGTCAAATGTATGTTCATGTGTACAATTTGTCATGTTTTAATACATGATGACTCCATTACTCTTTGCACTTTTGAACAGCTGAATCATGTTAGATTAAACAGTACAGATCGTATTGTACTCAGTGCAACACAGAGTCTCTGCTGAAGGCCAAAACTCAAACTCACATGCAGATATACACGAACGCACACACTATCAAGGATAGATAAGAGTGGCGCCCTTCTCCTTACCTCAGGGTGGAACTTGTGTTATCTGTATAAAAGCTTAAGCTGTGAAACTGTTAGTTAGAGCGGGTCTCGGTCTTCGGATCGCCTGGCCGGGCGGTCACTAATTTTGTCCATCTTTGTACTCTTTTTTACTTAGTTTTATAATAAACCTTTTTTATAAAATCATCAATGCCTCGCCTGGACTCCATCACTCAACAGAGCAATAAATCATGTCTCCAAATGAGGTCAACCGCAAATTTGCCGTGACACGATGTTCAAGTCACATGACCATTTGTCATCAAACCCATTATTTGTGATGGAGTCAAAAACCACCTTTTAACTGACATTTGTAAGAAAGTAATAAGTACATTTGCCTGTTTCTCAATAGAAATTCAATTGTTCAGTTTTAAATGATTTTAAATGATTAGGTTATTTATATTTGTTGATTCAAATTCATCAACAGTAAAGATGTCTCTTGGATGCAAATTAAGATTCACTTTCAGTTTTAATCCATATATTCTACAAACCATACATTTTCCAATCGAACTTGAAGCCACTTGCGTTTACTCTGAAAACATGTGACAGGTTTGCAAGTTGGAAATATTGCGTTTCACAAATTGCGATGGATGAATCGTGACATTATTTATGCTAACATTTATTTCACACAACGTGTGACATGTTTAGCTTTTATTCTTCCATACAAGTGTGTGTTAGCTTAGCATAGTTAGCTTTAGTTGAGTTTCCAGTTCATAATCGGTGCTACAAGTTCATCTCTGTCCCCGTGTTTGTGGAACTTGAATCGGTTCCCTTTGTTGGATGGTTGTCTGGTTTTAACCAAGTAGAGGTCCATGATGTATCGCAGCTCTGCAGCTTCAGATGGCGGTGTGTGTGTGTGTGGGGGGGGGGGTCAGAGCTTCCGTAAACAATGTTCTGCTAAAATACATACGTACAAATCCAACAATAAGGAAGAAGGTAGAACATTCAAGACCAGCAAATACTCCTTGAATATTGAAGGAAATCAATATAATACACAAGAAGGGGCTAAAACCCACACACAGTAACAAAATAAATCGGGAACTAAAGTGGTCACCTATCCTTGTCGTGTAGCATGAAGCAAGACAAACAAAGCTTTTTCAACAACAGCCTTTTATTTTGATATTATGAAAATTAAACATTTTATTGATAGCGGTCAATCTAAATCACATAAAAGCAGTGGCGTAGTGTACGTGATACGCAGGTGCACCCATGTGCATGCCCCAGTGCAGGAGTAAAACACAGTATACCCACGAGAACAATCAAGACTACACCACCGTATAGAAGCTAAATTGGGCTCACTACTGACACGTTGGACAGTTCTGTTTATTTACGCATTCTGCATATTTATGCTCAATACCCTGATGGCACATTACAGTCGGACCATTTGACAGTTACATTTAGTGGTTCTTCTGATCTGTAAGTCTAACCGCACTGAGGTTAAAAATCACTTCCCTCAGGGTACGACAGCGTCTAATTTGAAGTTATCTGGCCTGACGAAAGATTGAGGTGTTTACTGACAACTTGGCCTGATCAGCTCCCAGCAGACACACACAGGGATTTAAACCTAAATTCCCAGTTGACGGTTGTTGCTCTTTGGTCAGAACTTTCAAAGCCTCTCATAAGAAATGGAAAGTCAAACATTTCATGTGTTCTCTCTCCATTTTCATCTCTTTTTCTTGTCTATGATTGGTCACAGACTAATCCTGGGAGATGAAGCCCAATGTTTGCTAAATTCCTCTACTAGTCGTAAATTAATTTAGTCATAGCCGTGCATGATATGGCTTTAAAATTCTTTAATCTGTCTAATTATGGCCCCTGACCTTTCCTATTCTATTCAGAATAAATGAGTAAAAGCCATTTTATTGTGTTCTCATGCATTTAGTGTAGATTAAAGACGTGATTAAAGCTGTGTGTTAACCTTTAGGTTATCGGCTTTTATGAAAGTAGGTAATTGATGTGGGTCATCCAATCACTGAAGTGACATTTAGGTATCAAAGTGTCGCTCTTTGCATTGTTTACGAAAAGAACTACACATGTGAAGATCAGTCGAGGTGTCGGAGCATTAGTGCTGGAGAACAACTCATGGTACCGTGTGGTACAGAGAGAACCTTTACCCAGAACCACTCACAGATTCACCACAGACACAATAAACCTAAGTCAACACTCCCCTGTTCAACACTAAGTCGTTGTTGAACAGGGGAAGGAATATGGACACAACTAAACTCACCGCTGAAAAAAGCTGCTTTTCAGTGTCTGCTTTTCAGGCTTTAATTCTGTATTTAATGTACTTTTTTATTCATGTTTTATACTGTTACGCAGAACCCAAAGGAAAAGAACATAGACGTTTTTCTAGTTTGGCTCAGTTGATAAAACTTAACTAACAGAACCACTCAAACATCAGTCTCGCTATCAGCTGTCAAAGGACGGAAGGACGTGCTGTGTGCTGGTTGGAGCGTGGGTAGGATAACCCGCATTCTGAACCCTCTCTGGCCCCATCCGACGTCACCTTAGCTCTTTTTCGAGCCGGCCTCCACCGAAGCTCAGCCAATTTGAAGTGAACCCGTTACTTCCACAGACCACGCATCCAGGTAAAGCTGAATGCGTACAACACTGAAACACAGGTAGAACACAAACAAAAATATGACATACGACAACAGTCGTAACAATACACTTACAAATCTATTCAACTTGTTGGATGTCATTACAATATGTGTAAAAAAAAAAATACACAAAAATGTTTTTTTAAATGGACCCCCTACAAATGGCTTCCTTCATTAGTTTTAAATCTCATTCTGCTATAAGTAATACATTTGAAGATCATTGGACTTTATCTTTTAAATATAAGTATTTTACAGGGTACAAAAACTGTTATTTCAATGATTTGTCTGTGACCAAAGACCTCAGAAAATACTCTGTATGTATTGTCATTTTGTCATTTTAGTGAATTTTTGTTGGTCTTTTTGGATTTTGTGGATTTCTGAAACCTTTTTTTGTGTGTGGTCATTTTAGGTTTTTGGCATAATTTTTGTTGTCCTTTAATTAATTTTCTTTATATAGTCATTTATGTATATTTGTCTTATGTTGTTGTTTTGGGCTTTTTATTAATTTTTTTCTGTCATGTTTATTTTTGGAGTCTTTTCTTTGCATGTTTTGTTGTAATTTTGGGATTTATGAGTCATTTGTTCATTGTCCTTGCGTATTTTTTTATTTGTGTTGTTGTCATTTTGTTGTTAATTACCGTTACATTTAGTAACGACTTCTCAGACGGCTGTGGAAGGTAAATCTGTTCAGGTCACAGAAGCAGATGGAGTTAATGAAGTGAAGGAGCTGGTGTTATGTATAAATCTATAGAAAGAAGCTTTTAATTAGGCCCAGAAATTGTCTTCTGTCTCCAGATGCCAACGTGTCTGCACGGAGAATAAGCAAATTAACATTAGTGTCATCATTTTGAATACAAACTTGTCAAATGTTCATGGTTTTTTTTAAACAAACTATGATTAAATGTCCAATAGCTCTTATTTAACCATAATAAAATATAATCTGGTCAACTTTCGCCAAGAGTATTTGTTGGAACAAACAGTTTCATAACATCTTGATTTCATCTTAATCTAAATATAACAATAACACAAGCAAGTTATGATGAGACAAATCAGATATAAATAACTGGGACACTCAGATTAACACTAAAAAAAAGACCAAAATGCACAAAATCTTAATCATTAACAAATAAGAATGATTCTATTTTAAATATGAGACTTAATATAAAATAAACAGATGACAGACTCCTAATAATCTTGAACATAATTTGTATTTCATTATAACAGATCGTTTAATTTCTAACTGTAAAGCACCTTCTAATTAAATTAATACATTTAAACTTTTGAAATAAATCATTTGACCTATGTAATTTGTGTGAGCTGATATTTGACCCTGACAATCACAAATATCTTACATGAAATAAAAATGCTGAGAACACTACGTCCGAGGCCCAGGGACTGAGACGACCCTGACGTCCACAGCTGTGCGTTAGATGAGTGTTGGTTCATTTTCTGTTCATCTCTAATAAACTGATTGCATTGATTCAGCAAAAAAAAAACCTCTACAGTATCTCAAAACTCTGAGATTGCATACAGGGCTAAGACAGCAGTAAGGCACAAAAAATAAAAATCACCCCAAATCAAAAGTAAGGCTATAGCAAGGCTTTTTTTTCCAAAAATTAAAAATAAAAAAAAATTGAGTTAGGACCATCATTAGACCCTAAAAACTACTGCAAATATGATGCACATACTTAAACAGGGCTAAGAAAGCAGTAAGGCACAAAAAATGACAAAAAACAAAAATCACCCCAAATCAAAATTAAGGCTATAGCAAGGCTTTTTTTTTCAAAAATTTCTAAAAAAAGAAAATTGAGTTAGGACCATTATTAGACCCTAAAAACTACTGCAAATATAATGCACATACTTAAACATCGCTAAGAAAGCAGAAATTCACAAAATATGACAAAAAACAAAAATCACCCCAAATCAAATGTAAGGCTATAGCAAGGTTTTTTTTCCAAAAATTAAAAATAAAAAAAAATTGAATTAGGACCATGATTAGATCCTAAAAACTACTGCAAATATAATGCATATACTTAAACATGGCTAAGAAAGCAGTAAGGCACAAAAAATGACAAAAAACAAAAATCCCCCCAAATCAAAAGCAAGGCATATTTTTTCAAAAATTTCTAAAAAAAAAAAATTGAGTTAGGACCATTATTAGACCCTAAAAACTACTGCAAATATAATGCACATACTTAAACAGGGCAAAGACAGCAGTTAGGCACAAAAAATGACAAAAAACAAAAATCACCCCAAATCAAAAGTAAGGCTATAGCAAGGCTTTTTTTTCCAAAAATTAAAAATAAAAAAAAATTGAGTTAGGACCATTATTAGAGCCTAAAAACTACTGCAAATATAATGCACATACTTAAACAGGGCTAAGAAAGCAGTAAGGCACAAAAAATGACAAAAAACAAAAATCACCCCAAATCAAAAGTAAGGCTATAGCAAGGCTTTTTTTTCCAAAAATTAAAAATAAAAAAAATTGAGTTAGGACCATTATTAGACCCTAAAAACTACTGCAAATATGATGCACATACTTAAACAGGGCTAAGACAGCAGTAAGGCACAAAAAACGCCAAAAAACAAAAATCACCCCAAATCAAAAGTAAGGCTATAGCAAGGCTTTTTTTTCCCAAAAATTAAAATAAAAAAAAAATTGAGTTAGGACCATCATTAGACCCTAAAAACTACTGCAAATATAATGCACATACTTAAACAGGGCTAAGAAAGCAGAAAGGCACAAAAAATGACATAAAACAAAAATCACCCCAAATCAAAAGTAAGGCTATAACAAGGCATATTTTTTTTTAAATTTAAAAAAAAAATAAAATTGAGTTAGGACCATCATTAGACCCTAAAAACTACTGCAAATATAATGCACATACTTAAACAGGGCTAAGAAAGCAGAAAGGCACAAAAAATGACAAAAAAAAAAAATCACCCCAAATCAAAAGTAAGGCTATAGCAAGGCTTTTTTTTTCAAAAATTTCTAAAAAAAAAAATTGAGTTAGGACCATTATTAGACCCTAAAAACTACTGCAAATATAATGCACATACTTAAACAGGGCTAAAAAAGCAGTAAGGCACAAAAAATGACAAAAAACAAAAATCACCCCAAATCAAAAGTAAGGCTATAGCAAGGCTTTTTTTCCCAAAAATTTCTAAAAAAAAAAAAATTGAGTTAGGACCATTATTAGACCCTAAAAACTACTGCAAATATAATGCACATACTTAAACATCGCTAAGAAAGCAGAAATTCACAAAAAATGACAAAAAACAAAAATCACCCCAAATCAAAAGTAAGGCTATAGCAAAGCTTTTTTTTCCAAAAATTTCTAAAAAAAGAAAATTGAGTTAGGACCATCATTAGACCCTAAAAACTACTGCAAATATAATGCACATACTTAAACATCGCTAAGAAAGCAGAAATTCACAAAATATGACAAAAAACAAAAATCACCCCAAATCAAATGTAAGGCTATAGCAAGGTTTTTTTTCCAAAAATTAAAAATAAAAAAAAATTGAATTAGGACCATGATTAGATCCTAAAAACAACTGCAAATATAATGCACATATTTAAACAGGGCTAAGAAAGCAGAAATTCACAAAAAAATGACAAAAAACAAAAATCACCCCAAATTGAAAGTAAGGCTATAGCAAGGCTTTTTTTTCAAAAATTTCTAAAAAAAAAAATTGAGTTAGGACCACTATTAGACCCTAAAAACTACTGCAAATATAATGCACATACTTAAACAGGGCTAAGACAGCAGTTAGGCACAAAAAATGACAAAAAACAAAAATCACCCCAAATCAAAAGTAAGGCTATAGCAAGGCTTTTTTTCCCAAAAATTAAAATAAAAAAAAAAATTGAGTTAGGACCATTATTAGACCCTAAAAACTACTGCAAATATAATGCACATACTTAAACAGGGCTAAGACAGCAGAAAGGCACAAAAAATGACAAAAAACAAAAATCACCCCAAATCAAAAGTAAGGCTATAATAAGGCATTTTTTTTAAAAATTTCAAAAAAATAAAAATTGAGTTAGGACCATAATTAGACCCTAAAATCTACTGCAAATATAATGCACATACTTAAACAGGGCTAAGACAGTAGTAAGGCACAAAAAATGACAAAACAAAAAAAAAATCCACCCCCAATCAAAAGTAAGGCTATAGCAAGGCTTTTTTTTCCCAAAAATTAAAAAAAAAAAAAAATTGAGTTAGGACCATTATTAGACCCTAAAAACTACTGCAAATATAATGCTCATATTTAAACAGGGCTAAGAAAGCAGTAAGGCACAAAAATTGACAAAAAACAAAAATCACCCGAAATCAAAAGTAAGGCTATAGCAAGGCTTTTTTTCAAAAATTTCTAAAAAAAAAAAAATTGAGTTAGGACCATTATTAGACCCTAAAAACTACTGCAAATATAATGCACATACTTAAACAGGGCTAAGAAAGCAGTAAGGCACAAAAAATGACAAAAAACAAAAATCACCCCAAATCAAAAGTAAGGCTATAGCAAGGCTTTTTTTTAAAAAAATTTCTAAAAAAAAAAAAATTGAGTTAGGACCATCATTAGACCCTAAAAACTACTGCAAATATAATGCACATACTAAGACAGCAGTAAGGCACAAAAAATGACAAAACAAAAAAAAAATCCACCCCCAATCAAAAGTAAGGCTTTTTTTCCCAAAAATTTCTAAAAAAAAAAATTGAGTTAGGACCATCATTAGACCCTAAAAACTACTGCAAATATAATGCACATACTAAGACAGCAGTAAGGCACAAAAAATGACAAAACAAAAAAAAAATCCACCCCCAATCAAAAGTAAGGCTTTTTTTCCCAAAAATTTCTAAAAAAAAAAATTGAGTTAGGACCATCATTAGACCCTAAAAACTACTGCAAATATAATGCACATACTTAAAAAGGGCTAAGACAGCAGTAAGGCACAAAAAACGCCAAAAAACAAAAATCACCCGAAATCAAAAGTAAGGCTATAGCAAGGCTTTTTTTTTCAAAAATTTCTAAAAAAAAAAAAATTGAGTTAGGACCATCATTAGACCCTAAAAACTACTGCAAATATAATGCACATACTTAAACAGGGCTAAGAAAGCAGTAAGGCACAAAAAATGACAAAAAACAAAAATCACCCCAAATCAAAATTAAGGCTATAGCAAGGCTCTTTTTCCCAAAAATTAAAAATAAAAAAAAATTGAGTTAGGACCATTATTAGACCCTAAAAACTACTGCAAATATAATGCACATACTTAAACATCGCTAAGAAAGCAGAAATTCACAAAATATGACAAAAAACAAAAATCACCCCAAATCAAATGTAAGGCTATAGCAAGGTTTTTTTTTCCAAAAATTAAAAATAAAAAAAAATTGAATTAGGACCATTATTAGACCCTAAAAACAACTGCAAATATAATGCACATATTTAAACAGGGCTAAGAAAGCAGAAATTAACAAAAAAATGACAAAAAACAAAAATCACCCCAAATTGAAAGTAAGGCTATAGCAAGGCTTTTTTTTCAAAAATTTCTAAAAAAAAAAAATTGAGTTAGGACCATTATTAGACCCTAAAAACTACTGCAAATATAATGCACATACTTAAACAGGGCTAAGACAGCAGTTAGGCACAAAAAATGACAAAAAACAAAAATCACCCCAAATCAAAAGTAAGGCTATAGCAAGGCTTTTTTTCCCAAAAATTAAAATAAAAAAAAAATTGAGTTAGGACCATTATTAAACCCTAAAAACTACTGCAAATATAATGCACATACTTAAACAGGGCAAAGACAGCAGTAAGGCACAAAAAACGCCAAAAAACAAAAATCACCCGAAATAAAAAGTAAGGCTATAGCAAGGCTTTTTTTCCCCAAAAATTAAAAATAAAAAAAATTGAGTTAGGACCATTATTAGAGCCTAAAAACTACTGCAAATATAATGCACATACTTAAACAGGGCTAAGACAGCAGTAAGGCACAAAAAACGCCAAAAAACAAAAATCACCCGAAATCAAAAGTAAGGCTATAGCAAGGCTTTTTTTTTAAAAATTTCTAAAAAAAAAAAATTGAGTTAGGACCATCATTAGACCCTAAAAACTACTGCAAATATAATGCACATACTTAAACAGGGCTAAGACAGCAGTAAGGCACAAAAAACGCCAAAAAACAAAAATCACCCGAAATCAAAAGTAAGGCTATATAGCAAGGCTTTTTTTCCCAAAAATTTCTAAAAAAAAAAAAATTGAGTTAGGACCATCAATAGACCCTAAAAACTACTGCAAATATAATGCACATACTTAAACAGGGCAAAGACAGCAGTAAGGCACAAAAAATGACAAAAAAAAAAAATCACCCCAAATCAAAAGTAAGGCTATAGCAAGGCTTTTTTTTTTTCTCAAAAATTTCTAAAAAAAGAAAAATTGAGTTAGGACCATTATTGGACCCTTAAAACTACTGCAAATATAATGCACATACTTAAGCAGGGCTAAGAAAGCAGTAAGGCACAAAAAATGACAAAAAACAAAAATCACCCCAAATCAAAAGTAAGGCTATAGCAAGGCTTTTTTTTCCAAAAATTAAAAAAAAAAAAAAATTGAGTTAGGACCATTATTAGACCCTAAAAACTACTGCAAATATAATGCACATACTTAAACAGGGCTAAGAAAGCAGTAAGGCACAAAAATGACAAAAAACTAAAATCACCCAAAATAAAAAGTAAGGCTATAGCAAGGCTTTTTTTTCCAAAAATTAAAATAAAAAAAAATTGAGTTAGGACCATCATTAGACCCTAAAAACTACTGCAAATATAATGCACATACTTAAACAGGGCTAAGAAAGCAGTAAGGCACAAAAAATAACAAAAAACAAAAATCACCCCAAATCAAAAATAAGGCTATAGCAAGGCTTTTTTTTCAAAAATTTCTAAAAAAAAAAAATTGAGTTAGGACCATCATTAGACCCTAAAAACTACTGCAAATATAATGCACATACTTAAACAGGGCTAAGAAAGCAGTAATGCACAAAAAATGACAAAAAACAAAAATCACCCCCAATCAAAAGTAAGGCTATAGCAAGGCTTTTTTTTCAAAAATTTCTAAAAAAAAAAAAAAGTTGAGTTAGGACCATTATTTAGACCCTAAAAACTACTGCAAATATAATGCACATACTTAAACAGGGCTAAGAAAGCAGAAAGGCACAAAAAATGACAAAAAACAAAAATCACCCCAAATCAAAAGTAAGGCTATAGCAAGGCTTTTTTTTCAAAAATTTCTAAAAAAAAAAATTGAGTTAGGACCATTATTAGACCCTAAAAACTACTGCAAATATAATGCACATACTTAAACAGGGCTAAGAAAGCAGAAATTCACAAAAAAAATGACAAAAAACAAAAATCACCCCAAATTGAAAGTAAGGCTATAGCAAGGCTTTTTTTTCAAAAATTTCTAAAAAAAAAAAATTGAGTTAGGACCATTATTAGACCCTAAAAACTACTGCAAATATAATGCACATACTTAAACAGGGCTAAGAAAGCAGAAATTCACAAAAAAATGACAAAAAACAAAAATCACCTAAAATAAAAAGTAAGGCTATAGCAAGGCTTTTTTTCCCAAAAATTAAAAATAAAAAAAAAATTGAGTTAGGACCATTATTAGACCCTAAAAACTACTGCAAATATAATGCACATACTTAAACAGGGCTAAGAAAGTAGAAAGGCACAAAAAATGACAAAAAACAAAAATCTCCCCAAATCAAAAGTAAGGCTATAGCAAGGCTTTTTTTTTTTCAAAACTTTCTAAAAAAAGAAAAATTGAGTTAGGACCATTATTAGACCCTAAAAACTACTGCAAATATGATGCACATACTTAAACAGGGCTAAGAAAGCAGTAAGGCACAAAAATGACAAAAAACAACAAACACCCCAAATCAAAAGTAAGGCTATAGCAAGGCTTTTTTTTTTAAATTAAAAAAAAAAAAAAATTGAGTTAGGACCATCATTAGACCCTAAAAACTACTGCAAATATAATGCACATACTTAAACAGGCCTAAGACAGCAGTAAGGCACAAAAAATGACAAAAAACAAAAATCACCCCAAATCAAAAGTAAGGCTATAGCAAGGCTTTTTTTTTCCCAAAAATTTCTAAAAAAAGAAAAATTGAGTTAGGACCATTATTAGACCCTAAAAACTACTGCAAATATAATGCACATACTTAAACATCGCTAAGAAAGCAGAAATTCACAAAAAATGACAAAAAACAAAAATCACCCCAAATCAAAAGTAAGGCTATATCAAGGCTTTTTTTTCCAAAAATTAAAAATAAAAAAAAATCAAGTTAGGACCATTATTAGAGCCTAAAAACTACTGCAAATATAATGCACATACTTAAACAGGGCTAAGAAAGCAGTAAGGCACAAAAAATGACAAAAAACAAAAATCACCCAAAATAAAAAGTAAGGCTATAGCAAGGCTTTTTTTTCCCAAAAATTAAAAAAAAAAAAAAATTGAGTTAGGACCATCATTAGACCCTAAAAACTACTGCAAATATAATGCACATACTTAAACATCGCTAAGAAAGCAGAAATTCACAAAATATGACAAAAAACAAAAATCACCCCAAATCAAATGTAAGGCTATAGCAAGGTTTTTTTTTCCAAAAATTAAAAATAAAAAAAAATTGAATTAGGACCATCATTAGACCCTAAAAACTACTGCAAATATAATGCACATACTTAAACATGGCTAAGAAAGCAGAAAGGCACAAAAAATGACAAAAAACAAAAATCACCCCAAATCAAAAGTAAGGCTATAGCAAGGCTTTTTTTTCAAAAATTTCTAAAAAAAAAAAATTGAGTTAGGACCATTATTAGACCCTAAAAACTACTGCAAATATAATGCACATACTTAAACAGGGCTAAGAAAGCAGTAAGGCACAAAAAATGACAAAAAACAAAAATCACCCAAAATAAAAAGTAAGGCTATAGCAAGGCTTTTTTTTTCAAAAATTTCTAAAAAAAGAAAATTGAGTTAGGACCATTATTAGAGCCTAAAAAATACTGCAAATATAATGCACATACTTAAACAGGGCTAAGACAGCAGAAAGGCACAAAAAATGACAAAAAACAAAAAATCACCCCAAATCAAAAGTAAGGCTATTGTAAGGCTTTTTTTTCCAAAAATTTCTAAAAAAAAAAAAATTGAGTTAGGACCATTATTAGACCCTAAAAACTACTGCAAATATAATGCACATACTTAAACATGGCTAAGAAAGCAGAAATTCACAAAATATGACAAAAAACAAAAATCACCCCAAATCAAATGTAAGGCTATAGCAAGGTTTTTTTTTCCAAAAATTAAAAATAAAAAAAATTTGAATTAGGACCATCATTAGACCCTAAAAACTACTGCAAATATAATGCACATACTTAAACATGGCTAAGAAAGCAGAAAGGCACAAAAAATGACAAAAAACAAAAAATCACCCCAAATCAAAAGTAAGGCTTTTTTTCCCAAAAATTTCTAAAAAAAAAAATTGAGTTAGGACCATTATTAGACCCTAAAAACTACTGCAAATATAATGCACATACTTAAACAGGGCTAAGAAAGCAGTAAGGCACAAAAAATGACAAAAAACAAAAATCACCCAAAATAAAAAGTAAGGCAATAGCAAGGCTTTTTTTTCCAAAAATTTCTAAAAAAAAAAAAATTGAGTTAGGACCATTATTAGACCCTAAAAACTACTGCAAATATAATGCACATACTTAAACATCGCTAAGAAAGCAGAAATTCACAAAATATGACAAAAAACAAAAATCACCCCAAATCAAATGTAAGGCTATATCAAGGCTTTTTTTCCCAAGAATTAAAAAAAAAAAAAATTTGAATTAGGACCATCATTAGACCCTAAAAACTACTGCAAATATAATGCACATACTTAAACATGGCTAAGAAAGCAGAAAGGCACAAAAAATGACAAAAAACAAAAAATCACCCCAAATCAAAAGTAAGGCTATTGTAAGGCTTTTTTTTCCAAAAATTTCTAAAAAAAAAAAAAAATATGAGTTAGGACCATTATTAGACCCTAAAAACTACTGCAAATATAATGCACATACTTAAACAGGGTTAAGACAGCAGTTAGGCAAAAAAATGACAAAAAACAAAAATCACCCCAAATCAAAATTAAGGCTATAGCAAGGCTTTTTTTCCCAAAAATTAAAAAAAAAAAAAAATTGAGTTAGGACCATTATTAGACCCTAAAAACTACTGCAAATATAATGCACATACTTAAACATTGCTAAGAAAGCAGAAATTCAAAAAAAATGACAAAAAACAAAAATCACCCCAAATCAAAAGTAAGGCTATAGCAAGGCTTTTTTTTCCAAAAATTAAAAATAAAAAAAAATCGAGTTAGGACCATTATTAGAGCCTAAAAACTACTGCAAATATAATGCACACCTTTAAACAGGGCTAAGAAAGCAGTAAGGCACAAAAAATGACAAAAAACAAAAATCACCCAAAATCAAAAGTAAGGCTATAGCAAGGCTTTTTTTTCAAAAATTTCTAAAAAAAAAAAATTGAGTTAGGACCATTATTAGACCCTAAAAACTACTGCAAATATAATGCACATACTTAAACAGGGCTAAGAAAGCAGTAAGGCACAAAAAATGACAAAAAACAAAAATCACCCCAAATCAAAAGTAAGGCTATAGCAAGGCTTTTTTTTCCAAAAATTAAAAATAAAAAAAAATTGAGTTAGGACCATTATTTAGACCCTAAAAACTACTGCAAATATAATGCACATACTTAAACAGGGCTAAAAAAGCAGAAAGGCACAAAAAATGACAAAAAACAAAAATCACCCAAAATCAAAAGTAAGGCTATAGCAAGGCTTTTTTTCCAAAAATTTCTAAAATAAAAAAAATTGAGTTAGGACCATTATTAGACCCTAAAAACTACTGCAAATATAATGCACATACTTAAACAGGGCTAAGAAAGCAGTAAGGCACAAAAATGACAAAAAACAACAATCACCCCAAATCAAAAGTTAGGCTATAGCAAGGCTTTTTTTTTTCAAAAATTTCTAAAAAAAAAAAAAGTTGAGTTAGGACCATTATTAGACCCTAAAAACTACTGCAAATATAATGCACATACTTAAACAGGGCTAAGAAAGCAGAAAGGCACAAAAAATGACAAAAAACAAAAATCACCCCAAATCAAAAGTAAGGCTATAGCAAGGCTTTTTTTTTCCAAAAAAAAAAAAAAAAAAAAAAAAAAAAGTTAGGACCATTATTTGACCCTAAAAACTACTGCAAATATAATGCACATACTTAAACAGGGCAAAGACAGCAGTAAGGCACAAAAAATGACAAAAAACAAAAATCACCCCAAATCAAAAGTAAGGCTATAGCAAGGCTTTTTTTTCCAAAAATTAAAAAAAAAAAAAAATTGAGTTAGGACCATTATTAGACCCTAAAAACTACTGCAAATATAATGCACATACTTAAACATGGCTAAGAAAGCAGTAAGGCACAAAAAATGACAAAAAACAAAAATCACCCCAAATCAAAAGTAAGGCTATAGCAAGGCTTTTTTTTCCAAAAATATCTAAAAAAAAAAAATTGAGTTAGGACCATTATTAGAGCCTTAAGACAGCAGTAAGGCACAAAAATGACAAAAAACTAAAATCACCCAAAATAAAAAGTAAGGCTATAACAAGGCATATTTTTTTTAAATTTAAAAAAAAAATAAAATTGAGTTAGGACCATCATTAGACCCTAAAAACTACTGCAAATATAATGCACATACTTAAACAGGGATAAGAAAGCAGAAATTCACAAAAAATGACAAAAAACAAAAATCACCCCAAATCAAAAGTAAGGCTATAGCAAGGCTTTTTTTTCCCAAAAATTAAAATAAAAAAAAAATTGAGTTAGGACCATTATTAGACCCTAAAAACTACTGCAAATATAATGCACATACTTAAACAGGGCTAAGAAAGCAGAAAGGCACAAAAAATGACAAAAAACAAAAAATCACCCCAAATCAAAAGTAAGGCTATAGCAAGGCTTTTTTTTCCAAAAATTAAAAAAAAAAAAAAGAATTGAGTTAGGACCATCATTAGACCCTAAAAACTACTGCAAATATAATGCACATACTTAAACAGGGCTAAAAAAGCAGAAAGGCACAAAAAATGACAAAAAACAAAAATCACCCCAAATCAAAAGTAAGGTTATAGCAAGGCTTTTTTTTCCAAAAAAAAAAAAAAAAAAAAAAAAAAAAAAAGTTAGGACCATTATTTGACCCTAAAAACTACTGCAAATATAATGCACATACTTAAACAGGGCTAAGAAAGCAGTAAGGCACAAAAAATGACAAAAAACAAAAAATCACCCCAAATCAAAAGTAAGGCTATAGCAAGGCTTTTTTTTCCAAAAATAAAAAATAAAAAAAAATCGAGTTAGGACCATTATTAGAGCCTAAAAACTACTGCAAATATAATGCACACACTTAAACAGGGCTAAGAAAGCAGTAAGGCACAAAAAATGACAAAAAACAAAAATCACCCAAAATCAAAAGTAAGGCTATAGCAAGGCTTTTTTTTCAAAAATTTCTAAAAAAAAAAAATTGAGTTAGGACCATTATTAGACCCTAAAAACTACTGCAAATATAATGCACATACTTAAACAGGGCTAAGAAAGCAGTAAGGCACAAAAAATGACAAAAAACAAAAATCACCCAAAATAAAAAGTAAGGCTATAGCAAGGTTTTTTTTTCCAAAAATTAAAAATAAAAAAAAATTGAGTTAGGACCATCTAAAAACTACTGCAAATATAATGCACATACTTAAACATGGCTAAGAAAGCTGTAAGGCACAAAAAATGACAAAAAACAAAAAATCACCCCAAATCAAAAGTAAGGCTATTGTAAGGCTTTTTTTCCCAAAAATTAAAATAAAAAAAAAATTGAGTTAGGACCATTATTAGAGCCTAAAAACTACTGCAGATATAATGCACATACTTAAACAGGGCTAAAAAAGCAGAAAGGCACAAAAAATGACAAAAAACAAAAATCACCCCAAATCAAAAGTAAGGCTATAGCAAGGCTTTTTTTTCCAAAAAAAAAAAAAAAAAAAAAAAAAAAAGTTAGGACCATTATTTGACCCTAAAAACTACTGCAAATATAATGCACATACTTAAACAGGGCAAAAACAGCAGTAAGGCACAAAAAATGACAAAAAACAAAAATCACCCCAAATCAAAAGTAAGGCTATAGCAAGGCTTTTTTTTCCAAAAATTAAAAAAAAAAAAAATTGAGTTAGGACCATTATTAGACCCTAAAAACTACTGCAAATATAATGCACATACTTAAACATGGCTAAGAAAGCAGTAAGGCACAAAAAATGACAAAAAACAAAAATCACCCCAAATCAAAAGTAAGGCTATAGCAAGGCTTTTTTTTTCCAAAAATATCTAAAAAAAAAAAATTGAGTTAGGACCATTATTAGAGCCTTAAGACAGCAGTAAGGCACAAAAATGACAAAAAACTAAAATCACCCAAAATAAAAAGTAAGGCTATAACAAGGCATATTTTTTTTTAAATTTAAAAAAAAAATAAAATTGAGTTAGGACCATCATTAGACCCTAAAAACTACTGCAAATATAATGCACATACTTAAACAGGGATAAGAAAGCAGAAATTCACAAAAAATGACAAAAAACAAAAATCACCCCAAATCAAAAGTAAGGCTATAGCAAGGCTTTTTTTTCCAAAAATTAAAAAAAAAAAAAAAGAATTGAGTTAGGACCATCATTAGACCCTAAAAACTACTGCAAATATAATGCACATACTTAAACAGGGCTAAAAAAGCAGAAAGGCACAAAAAATGACAAAAAACAAAAATCACCCCAAATCAAAAGTAAGGTTATAGCAAGGCTTTTTTTTCCAAAAAAAAAAAAAAAAAAAAAAAAAAAAAAGTTAGGACCATTATTTGACCCTAAAAACTACTGCAAATATAATGCACATACTTAAACAGGGCTAAGAAAGCAGTAAGGCACAAAAAATGACAAAAAACAAAAAATCACCCCAAATCAAAAGTAAGGCTATAGCAAGGCTTTTTTTTCCAAAAATTAAAAATAAAAAAAAATCGAGTTAGGACCATTATTTGACCCTAAAAACTACTGCAAATATAATGCACATACTTAAACAGGGCTAAGAAAGCAGTAAGGCACAAAAAATGACAAAAAACAAAAAATCACCCCAAATCAAAAGTAAGGCTATAGCAAGGCTTTTTTTTCCAAAAATTAAAAATAAAAAAAAATCGAGTTAGGACCATTATTAGACCCTAAAAACTACTGCAAATATAATGCACATACTTAAACAGGGCTAAGAAAGCAGAAAGGCACAAAAAATGACAAAAAACAAAAATCACCCAAAATAAAAAGTAAGGCTATAGCAAGGTTTTTTTTTCCAAAAATTAAAAATAAAAAAAAATTGAGTTAGGACCATCTAAAAACTACTGCAAATATAATGCACATACTTAAACATGGCTAAGAAAGCTGTAAGGCACAAAAAATGACAAAAAACAAAAAATCACCCCAAATCAAAAGTAAGGCTATTGTAAGGCTTTTTTTCCCAAAAATTAAAATAAAAAAAAAATTGAGTTAGGACCATTATTAGAGCCTAAAAACTACTGCAAATATAATGCACATACTTAAACAGGGCTAAAAAAGCAGAAAGGCACAAAAAATGACATAAAACAAAAATCACCCCAAATCAAAAGTTAGGCTATAGCAAGGCTTTTTTTTTTTCAAAAATTTCTAAAAAAAAAAAAGTTGAGTTAGGACCATTATTAGACCCTAAAAACTACTGCAAATATAATGCACATACTTAAACAGGGCTAAGAAAGCAGAAAGGCACAAAAAATGACAAAAAACAAAAAATCACCCCAAATCAAAAGTAAGGCTATAGCAAGGCTTTTTTTTCCAAAAATTAAAAAAAAAAAAAAGAATTGAGTTAGGACCATCATTAGACCCTAAAAACTACTGCAAATATAATGCACATACTTAAACAGGGCTAAAAAAGCAGAAATGCACAAAAAATGACAAAAAACAAAAATCACCCCAAATCAAAGTAAGGCTATAGCAAGGCTTTTTTTTCCAAAAAAAAAAAAAAAAAAAAAAAAAAGTTAGGACCATTATTTGACCCTAAAAACTACTGCAAATATAATGCACATACTTAAACAGGGCAAAGACAGCAGTAAGGCACAAAAAATGACAAAAAACAAAAATCACCCCAAATCAAAAGTAAGGCTATAGCAAGGCTTTTTTTTCCAAAAATATCTAAAAAAAAAAATTGAGTTAGGACCATTATTAGAGCCTTAAGACAGCAGTAAGGCACAAAAATGACAAAAAACTAAAATCACCCAAAATAAAAAGTAAGGCTATAACAAGGCATATTTTTTTTTAAATTTAAAAAAAAAATAAAATTGAGTTAGGACCATCATTAGACCCTAAAAACTACTGCAAATATAATGCACATACTTAAACATGGCTAAGAAAGCAGAAAGGCACAAAAAATGACAAAAAACAAAAATCACCCCAAATCAAAAGTAAGGCTATAGCAAGGTTTTTTTTCCCAAAAATTAAAATAAAAAAAAAATTGAGTTAGGACCATTATTAGACCCTAAAAACTACTGCAAATATAATGCACATACTTAAACAGGGCTAAGAAAGCAGTAAGGCGCAAAAAATGACAAAAAACAAAAATCACCCCAAATCAAAAGTAAGGCTATAGCAAGGCTTTTTTTTTCCAAAAATTAAAAATAAAAAAAAATTGAATTAGGACCATCATTAGACCCTAAAAACTACTGCAAATATAATGCACATACTTAAACATGGCTAAGAAAGCAGAAAGGCACAAAAAATGACAAAAAACAAAAAATCACCCCAAATCAAAAGTAAGGCTATTGTAAGGCTTTTTTTTCCAAAAATTTCTAAAAAAAAAAAATTGAGTTAGGACCATTATTAGACCCTAAAAACTACTGCAAATATAATGCACATACTTAAACAGGGCTAAGAAAGCAGTAAGGCACAAAAAATGACAAAAAACAAAAATCACCCAAAATAAAAAGTAAGGCTATAGCAAGGCTTTTTTCCCCAAAAATTAAAAAAAAAAAAAAAAAATGAGTTAGGACCATTATTAGACCCTAAAAACTACTGCAAATACAGGTAAAAGCCAGTAAATTAGAATATTTAGAAAAACTTGATTTATTTCAGTAATTGCATTCAAAAGGTGTAACTTGTACATTATATTTATTCATTGCACACAGACTGATGCATTCAAATGTTTATTTCATTTAATTTTGATGATTTGAAGTGGCAACAAATGAAAATCCAAAATTCCGTGTGTCACAAAATTAGAATATTACTTAAGGCTGATACAAAAAAGGGAGTTTTAGAAATGTTGGCCAACTGAAAAGTATGAAAATGAAAAATATGAGCATGTACAATACTCAATACTTGGTTGGAGCTCCTTTTGCCTCAATTACTGCGTTAATGCGGCGTGGCATGGAGTCCATGAGTTTCTGGCACTGCTCGGGTGTTATGAGAGCCCAGGTTGCCCTGATAGTGGCCTTCAACTCTTCTGCGTTTTTGGGTCTGGCATTCTGCATCTTCCTTTTCACAATACCCCACAGATTTTCTATGGGGCTAAGGTCAGGGGAGTTGGCTGGCCAATTTAGAACAGAAATACCATGGTCCGTAAACCAGGCACGGGTAGATTTTGCGCTGTGTGCAGGCGCCAAGTCCTGTTGGAACTTGAAATCTCCATCTCCATAGAGCAGGTCAGCAGCAGGAAGCATGAAGTGCTCTAAAACTTGCTGGTATACGGCTGCGTTGACCCTGGATCTCAGGAAACAGAGTGGACCGACACCAGCAGATGACATGGCACCCCAAACCATCACTGATGGTGGAAACTTTACACTAGACTTCAGGCAATGTGGCTCCTGTGCCTCTCCTGTCCTCCTCCAGACTCTGGGACCTCGATTTCCAAAGGAAATGCAAAATTTGCTTTCGTCAGAAAACATGACTTTGGACCACTCAGCAGCAGTCCAGCTCTTTTTTTCCTTAGCCCAGGTGAGACGCTTTTCGCGCTGTTTCTTGGTCAACAGTGGCTTGACACGAGGTATGCGGCAGTTGAAACCCATGTCTTTCAAACGTCTCTTGGTGGTGGATCTTGAAGCACTGACTCCAGCAGCTGTCCACTCCTTGTGAATCTCCCCCACATTCTTGAATGGGTTTTTTTTCACAATCCTGACCAGGGCGCGGTGATCCCTATTGCTTGTACACTTTTTCTGACCACAGTTGTTCCTTCCCTTTGCCTCTCCATTAATGTGTTTGGACACAGAGCTCTGAGAACAGCCAGCCTCTTCAGCAATAACCTTTTGTGTCTTTCCCTCCTTGTGCAATGTGTCGATGGTCGCCTTTTGGACAGCTGTCAAATCTGAAGTCTTCCCCATGTTTGTGTAGGCTTCAGAACTGGACTGAGACCATTTAAAGCCCTTTGCAGGTGTTTTGAGTTAATCAGCTGATTAGTTTGTGGCACCAGGTATCTTCAAAATTTAACCCTAACACAATATTCTAATTTTGTGACACACGGAATTTTGGATTTTCATTTGTTGCCACTTCAAATCATCAAAATTAAATGAAATAAACATTTGAATGCATCAGTCTGTGTGCAATGAATAAATATAATGTACAAGTTACACCTTTTGAATGCAATTACTGAAATAAATCAAGTTTTTCTAAATATTCTAATTTACTGGCTTTTACCTGTATAATGCACATACTTAAACATGGCTAAGACAGCAGTAAGGCACAAAAAATGAAAAAAAACAAAAATCACCCCAAATCAAAAGCAAGGCTTTTTTTTCAAAAATTTCTAAAAAAAAAAAATTGAGTTAGGACCATTATTAGACCCTAAAAACTACTGCAAATATAATGCACATACTTAAACAGGGCTAAGAAAGCAGAAATTCACAAAAAAATGACAAAAAACAAAAATCACCCCAAATTGAAAGTAAGGCTATAGCAAGGCTTTTTTTTCAAAAATTTCTAAAAAAAAAAAATTGAGTTAGGACCATTATTAGACCCTAAAAACTACTGCAAATATAATGCACATACTTAAACAGGGCTAAGAAAGCAGAAAGGCACAAAAAATGACAAAAAACAAAAATCACCCCAAATCAAAAGTAAGGCTATAGCAAGGCTTTTTTTCCAAAAATTAAAAATAAAAAAAAATTGAGTTAGGAACATTATTTAGACCCTAAAAACTACTGCAAATATAATGCACATACTTAAACAGGGCTAAAAAAGCAGAAAGGCACAAAAAATGACAAAAAACAAAAATCACCCAAAATCAAAAGTAAGGCTATAGCAAGGCTTTTTTTTCAAAAATTTCTAAAAAAAGAAAAATTGAGTTAGGACCATTATTAGACCCTAAAAACTACTGCAAATATGATGCACATACTTAAACAGGGCTAAGAAAGCAGAAATTCACAAAAAATGACAAAAAACCAAAATCACCCCAAATCAAAAGTAAGGCTATAGCAAGGCTTTTTTTCCCAAAAATTAAAATAAAAAAAAAATTGAGTTAGGACCATTATTAGAGCCTAAAAACTACTGCAAATATAATGCACATACTTAAACAGGGCTAAGAAAGCAGAAATTCACAAAAAATGACAAAAAACAAAAATCACCCCAAATCAAAAGTAAGGCTAATGCAAGGCTTTTTTTCCCAAAAATTAAAATAAAAAAAAAATTGAATTAGGACCATTATTAGAGCCTAAAAACTACTGCAAATATAATGCACATACTTAAACAGGGCTAAGAAAGCAGAAAGGCACAAAAAATGACAAAAAACAAAAATCACACCAAATCAAAAGTAAGGCTATAGCAAGGCTTTTTTTTCCAAAAATTAAAAATAAAAAAAAATTGAGTTAGGACCATTATTTAGACCCTAAAAACTACTGCAAATATAATGCACATACTTAAACAGGGCTAAAAAAGCAGAAAGGCACAAAAAATGACAAAAAACAAAAATCACCCAAAATCAAAAGTAAGGCTATAGCAAGGCTTTTTTTTCAAAAATTTCTAAAAAAAAAAAAATTGAGTTAGGACCATTATTAGACCCTAAAAACTACTGCAAATATAATGCACATACTTAAACAGGGCTAAGAAAGCAGTAAGGCACAAAAATGACAAAAAACAACAATCACCCCAAATCAAAAGTTAGGCTATAGCAAGGCTTTTTTTTTTCCAAAAATTTCTAAAAAAAGAAAAATTGAGTTAGGACCATTATTAGACCCTAAAAACTACTGCAAATATGATGCACATACTTAAACAGGGCTAAGAAAGCAGAAATTCACAAAAAATGACAAAAAACAAGGCTTTTTTTCCCAAAAATTAACATAAAAAAAAAAATTGAGTTAGGACCATTATTAGAGCCTAAAAACTACTGCAAATATAATGCACATACTTAAACAGGGCTAAGAAAGCAGAAAGGCACAAAAAATGACAAAAAACAAAAATCACCCCAAATCAAAAGTAAGGCTATATATAGCAAGGCTTTTTTTCCCAAAAATTAAAAATAAAAAAAAATTGAGTTAGGACCATCATTAGACCCTAAAAACTACTGCAAATATAATGCACATACTTAAACAGGGCTAAGAAAGCAGAAAGGCACAAAAAATGACATAAAACAAAAATCACCCCAAATCAAAAGTAAGGCTATAGCAAGGCTTTTTTTTCAAAAATTTCTAAAAAAAAAAAAAGTTGAGTTAGGACCATTATTAGATCCTAAAAACTACTGCAAATATAATGCACATACTTAAACAGGGCTAAGAAAGCAGAAAGGCACAAAAAATGACAAAAAACAAAAATCACCCCAAATCAAAAGTAAGGCTATAGCAAGGCATTTTTTTTCCAAAAATTAAAAAAAAAAAAAAATTGAGTTAGGACCATTATTAGACCCTAAAAACTACTGCAAATATAATGCACATACTTAAACAGGGCTAAGAAAGCAGAAATTCACAAAAAATGACAAAAAACAAAAATCACCCCAAATCAAAAGTAAGGCTATAGCAAGGCTTTTTTTTCCAAAAATTAAAAATAAATTTTTTTTTAGTTAGGACCATTATTAGACCCTAAAAACTACTGCAAATATAATGCACATACTTAAACAGGGCTAAGACAGCAGTAAGGCACAAAAAATGACAAAACAAAAAAAAATCACCCCAAATCAAAAGTAAGGCTATAGCAAGGCTTTTTTTTTCAAAAATTTCTAAAAAAAAAAAATTGAGTTAGGACCATTATTAGACCCTAAAAACTACTGCAAATATAATGCACATACTTAAACAGGGCTAAGAAAGCAGTAAGGCACAAAAAATGACAAAAAACAAAAATCACCCCAAATCAAAAGGTAAAGTAATTTTTTCAAAAATTAAAAAAAAAAAAAAACCTTGCTATAGCCTTAATTTTGATTTTGGGTGATTTTGGTTTTTTGTCATTTTTTGTGCCTTACTGCTTTTTTTTCCCTGTTTAAGTATGTGCATTATATTTCTAATAGTTTTTCTGGTCTAAAAGTCATGACTCAATTTTTTTTCTTCATTGAAATTTTGGAAAAATATTCCATTCTATAACCATACTATTGATTCACGGTGATTTCTGTTTTTTTTTTTTTTTTTCTCGTCATTTTTTGGTACCATACTGCTTTCTTATCCCTGTTTAGGTATGTGCATTAAATTTGCAGTAGTTTTTAAGGTCTAATGATGGTCCTAACTCAATTTTTTGTTTTTTAAATTTTTGAAAAATATTTCTTACTTTTGATATTGGGTGTTTGCCATTTTTTGGTGTATTTCTGATTTTTTTGCCTAGTTTATGTAAGTGCATTAGCCGCAGTAGTTTTTCGAGTGTAATGATGGTCCTAACTCAAATGTTTTTTTGAATTTTCTTAAAAAAAATGCCTTGCTATATCCTTCTTTTGATTTTGGGTAAATTTTGTTTTTTGTCATTTCTTGTGCCTTACTTCTTTCTTAATTTCTTAGTCCTGTTTAAGTATGTGCCTTATTTTTGCAGTAGTTTTTAGGGTCTAATAATGGTCCTAAATCAATTTTTTTTTTTTTTATTTTTGGAAAAAAAAGCCTTGCTAATAGCATTACTTTTGATTTGGGGTGATTTTTGTTTTTTGTCATTTTTTGTGCCTTTCTGCTTTCTTAGCCCTGTTTGAGTAGGTCCTTTATATTTGCAGTAGTTTTTAGGTTCTAATAATGGACATACCTCAATTTTAATTTTTTTAAATTTTTGAAAAAAATGCCTTGCTATAGCCTTACTTTTAATTTTGGGTGATTTTTGTTTATTTTTTTTTATTTTTTATTTTTTCTTCATTTTTTGTGCCTTTCTGCTGTCTTAGACATGTTTAAGTATGTGCATTATATTTGCAGTAGTTTTTAGGGTCTAATAATGGTCCTAACTCAATTTTTTTTCATTTTAAATTTTTGGAAAAAAAAGCCTTGCTATAGCTTTACTTTTGATTTGGGGTGATTTTTGTTTTTTGTCATTTTTTGTTCCTTACTGCTTTCTTAGCCCTGCTTAAATATGTGCATTATATTTGCAGTAGTTTTTACGTTCTAATGATGGTCCTAACTCAATTTTTTTTTTTTTTTTTTTAATTTTTTAAAAAAAATGACTTGCTATAGCCTGACTTTTTATTTTGGGTATTTTTAGTTTCTTGTCTTTTTTGTGCCTTACTGCTTTCTTAGCCCTGTTTAAGTATTTGCATTGAATTTGCAGTAGTTTTTAGGGTCTCATGATGGTCCTAACTGATTTTTTTTGCTTTTGAAAGTTTTGAAAAATATGCCTTAATATAGCCTTACTTTTTATCTTGGGTGATTTTTAATTTTTGTCATTTTTTGATGGATTTCTGATTTTTTAGCCTTGTTTAAGTATGTGCATTATATTCGCAGTAATTTTAGGGTGCAATGATGGTCCTAACTTAATTTTTTTTTTTTTTTAATTTTTGAAAAAATATGCCTTGCTTTTGATTTTGGGAGATTATTTTTTTTTTGTCATTTTTTGAGTCTTACTGCTGTCTTAGCCCTGTTTAATTATGTGCATTATATTTGTAGTAGTTTAAGGGTGTAATGATGGTCCTAACTCAATTTTGTATTTTTTTTTATTTTTTTGAAAAAATATGCCTTGCTATAGCCTTGGTAGAGCAAAGTATTTTTTTTCAAAACCTTCAAAAAAAAAAAAAAAGTTCGGACCATAATTAGACTCTAAAAACTACAGCAAATTTAATGCACATATTTAAGCAGGGCTAAGAAAGCAGTAAGGCACAAAAAAAGACAAAAAACCTATATCAAAAGTAAAGCAATTTTTTCAAAAATTAAAAAAAAAAAAAAAAAACCTTGCTATAGCCTTACTTTTGATTTTGGGTGACGTTGGTTTTTTGTCATTTTTTGTGCCTTAATGCTTTCATAGCCCTGTTTAAGTATTAGCATTAAATTTGCAGTAGTTTTTAAGGTCTAATGATGGTCCTAAATAAATTTTTTGTTTTTGAAATTTTTAAAAAATATGCCTTAATATAGCCTTACTTTTAATATTTGGTGATTTTTATTTTTTGTCATTTTTTGGTGTATTTCTGATTTTTTAGCCTTGTTTATGTATGTGCATTATATTTGCAGTAGTTTTTCAAGTGTAATGATGGTCCTAACTCAATTTTTTATTTTTTTTTATTTTTTTCCAAAAATATGCCTTGCTTAAGCCTTACTTTTGATTTTGGGTGATTTTTGTCTTTTTTTGTGCCTTACTGCTTTTTTAGTATGTGCATTATATTTGCAGTAGTTTTTATGGTCTAATGATGGTCCTAACTCAAATTTTTTTTTTTTTGATTTTTTTTTTAAAAATGCCTTGCTATAGCTTTACTTTTGATTTTGGGTAAATTTCACTTTTTGTCAATTTTTGTGCCTTACTGCTCTCTTAGCCCTGTTTAAATATGTGCATTATGTTTACAGTAGTTTCTAGAGTGTAATTGTGGTGGTAAGTCAATTTTTTTTTTTTTTTTAATTTTTTGAAAAAATATGCCTTGCTATAGCCTTACTTTTGATTTTGGGTAAATTTTTTGCGCCTTACTTAGTCCTGTTTCAGTATGTGCATTATATTTGCAGTAGTTTTTAGGGTCTAATGATGGTCCTCACTCAATTTTTTTTATTTTTTAAATGGCAATCTTAATTTTTTGCTGTTCATTACTTGAGAGAACTCCTCTTTTCCAGATTTATTTCCTGGACTTCACTCAAAGAACCAGACCTTCAGTTACTTTCTTTTAATTTAAAGTATTGTTTGTAGGTTGGTGCATCAGCTTAGGTGAAAAACCTCAATTGGAAAATACACAGTACAACAAATTAGACAACCATTCATTCATGAAATCAAATATTACTTTTTAACTTTTCCCAAGTACTTCATTTAATTGTTAGAGTTTTAAATCAGTACCATTTTTTAAACAAGGTTTTCTACTTTAATCTTAATCAATGATAATTAATTATTTGTGTTTTAACGACCAAATTTCAAAAGAATTTAACATCTCTGTCTGGTATTTATTTGCCCAGTTTTAACAAAGAAACAAATCAGATATTTATAATCATCCTTCCTTTTAACTACGTCTTTTAACAAAATCAGATTGTTAAAGTAAGTTAATTTAATTCTTTAACTCACGTATTTTTAAACAGTTTTAAACAACAGCATTTTTAAACAATGTAAATCATTTTTAAACTCCTTAATTAACCATTTTATCTTAGCTTATTTGTGTTTCACATCAACCATTAATCTAGTTTTAACTATGCAGTTAACATGGCACTGGATATAAGCATAACAAACCTTTAAACTAAACCAAGTCTACTGATTGCTTTTGAATGAATTGTCCAAGTTTTTATTTTTTATTTTTATTATTATGAGCCTGTGGTTATTTAGAGGTGCTTACCAGCTGTTCATCCTATGATGAAAATAGTCTTTGCACACAAAGTTCAGTCCCAGCTGAGGGTACAGAACAAATCTTTCTTCTGAGCATGCATTGCCTCAGTTCCCCCACAGTGGCTGGTTTGTGTGATTAACAGAATCAGGTGTGCACACTTACAAATGGGAGGGGCTTCCACCTGGCCCCTCCCCTGCTTAGCAGGAGGGTGAGAGGCAGCTCACAGGCAGTTTGACAGAACAATTTTTTGTCATTTTTTGTGCCTTACTGCTTTCTTAGCCCTGTTTAAGTATGTGCATTATATTTGCAGTAGTTTTTAGGGTCTAATGAAAGTCTTAACTCAATTTTTTATTTTTTGAAATTTTTGAAAATGTGCCTTGCTTTACCCTTACCTCTGAAATTTGGGTGATTTTTGTTTTTTGTCATTTTTTGTGTCGTACTGCTTTCTTAGCCCTGTTTAAGTATGTGCATTATATTTGCAGTAGTTTTTAGGGTCTAATCATGGTCTTAACTCATTTAGAATTTTTTGATATTTTTGAAAAATAGGCCTTGCCTTATTTTTGAGTTTGGGTGATTTTTTAATTTTTTAATTTTTTTTTTTTTCATTTTTTTGTGCCTTACTGTGTTCTTAGCCCTGTTTGAGTATGCTCATTATATTTGCAGTAGTTTTTAGGTTCTAATGAAGGTCTCAACTCAATTATTATTTTTGGAAATTTTTTGGCAAAAAACTTCTAAACACCTCATAACGGAGGAAAGGCAAAAAATTTGGCAAAAAAAAAATTCAAACACCTGAGAACAAGAAGAAGCCATAAGATAATGGAGAGCAAAGCAAGGCAAATGTGGAAGCCGGAGGTTTGGAATTGACCGACCTTACCTCCAATGTAGGGTGTTTAAAATTTTTTTTCCCAATTTTTTGCCTTATCATAGCCATACCTTGATCGTCAGACAAAAAATGGGGAAAAAATTTCAAACACCTTACATTGGAGGTAAGGCATAAAAAAGGGTACCTTACTATATATGAATCGACATACATATGAATCTACTATTCAGCCATGGGATGTGTGTTCATAGTGCTGCCTAATAACACAAAGCCTTTGGAAGGTATCAGTCCTGATAAACCAGGCTCCAGCAAGTAAAACAGACCTCAATAGCTCAGTGCACATGGAATAATCAAGATGATCAGAGCCAAAGATAACAACATTTAACCACGTGAGATCCCAGTTCTATTTGAAAGTCTTTCACAAATGAATCTCTTCTAGTTTTAATCCTCAGAGAAACCATCAGCAAGGCTGCATTTCCCCACACAGTCATTGTGCAGCTGTGACCACCAGAGGGCAATGCGTCAGTATACTTACTGCCAAACTGTGGTTCCTCATCTATTTGTTGTCACTGTATTCTACCATTTCCCACTTAAACAGAGCTCAGGAAATTCACCTCAGCAGTCAAAGGTCGAGAGCGCGTTTCCTCCTCTTTCGCCCACTTTGGCAACCTGCCGTCAGGCATAAGTTAGCACTTTGCAGCTAACTAATGATGTTTTCAGGGAGCGTGGGCCCTCCCACCACAGAGAGCCACGAGCGAACCAAGGTGTCTGATTGACAGATTGAGATCGTGGAAATTACACACTAAAGGTCTTTATGGAAATGTATGCAGCATTAAAATATTACACACTCTTCAGTTTTTGGTGTGCAGAGGAGAGGCAGCAGGAATAAGAATGTCCTCATAAATCGAATCCCTGTGGCAACATGGACTGCACGCACGCACACACACACACACACACACACACACACACACACACACACACACACACACACACACACACACACACACACACACACACACACACACACACACACACACACACACATATTCCTTTGTTATATAGATACAAAAAAAAAAATCACAGTTTTGATCTAAAAAAAAAAAACAATAGATTGTAACAGCTGCCCTACATGCATGTAAGCCTTGAGTGTTGACAGAGTAAATGTTGCAGTTGGCCTTTGCACGTGTGTACTGAACAATTACATGCTTGATTGTTGAGGAGAACACAGACTGAGACAGCAGTTATTTGCTGCTTATTTAAAAGGAGAAGCCCTACAGTTGGAGGGGGGTGGGGGTGGGGGTGGCTTAAAATGGATACTATATGTCAGCAGTTCTACTTTCCTGCAGGCTGTGAAACACAGAGATCCAAAAGTGAAAGTCTAAAATAGGACATGTAAGAGCAGCGCATTGAAACCCATCCTTCACATAACTTCTACATGACGTTACCATTTTCAGAGGTAATTTTTGAAAAGGCGTTCATTAGCACAAACGTGCTTAGGTTAGCATACAAATAGCTGGTCGCATGTTAGCATGGTTAAGGTAGCTAACTCCAAACTAGAGATGCTCAATACTATTAGCTTTTTGCTGATGTCTGATATGTCAGATATTGTTCAACACTACATTTTTTTAAAAGCTCCCATGGTTTACCTATTTCCGCAGCATGTTCAAGTCACTGTATACACTTTTCTGTTTCATTTTTCCCAGTTCTGATGACTATACTGGCTACTAAACTTCCCAAAATCATACTAAATATACTAAATAGGGTTAATAGAGTAGAATAGCAAGTTTACAACGCAAGAGCTATGTTAGTCACACTGCTTAAACCCTCAGAAAAATGCCTTGGAAATGTGTTATATGGTCTCAAAACACTTTATTGTGAAACTTTTAATTACCAACAATTGACAACTCACCCTCCTAAATTCACTGCACCAAATTCCAAGCAGCCGTGTGATTGTAAATGTTGTTGTTGTAACGCACGTCATCACGTAAAAAGATCACCAGTTTTACCTAGTACAACATCAGCTAAACCTGTCTTCGTACCAGTACTGTCTCAGATGGAAATGCAGTCAAACACGTAACAAACGAATTGCACGGAATTGGACATATACCTTATTTAGTCTTGTTTACAGTGGAAAAATAGCATGTAAATGTGTAATATTGTCTTACAAATAAAATGCATGTTAGACGTTTCCGTGTCACGTTGGGGCCCGATTTTAGAAAAAGAGAGAGAGATAAAAAACCAAAAAAAACTGTGAGATTGCTTTTTCTGTTTCAGAATGTGAATTGTGTTTTGTCCATATCCCACAATCATGGAAAATCGGAGGCACTACGGAGGTAAATAGTTCCATATTGGTTTTTAATATGTTCTCTCAAACCACAGCTGTGTTGGCCTCAGTTGTCGTCCAGATGAATTATTTAGGCAGATAAACAGAACTCCACAACAAACTGTAACAATACAGAACAAAAAACCTTTCCAAAGTGTGCAACAACCATATCACAAATAACACTGTGATATAGTTTGTACGTGTGGTGCAAATTGATTCAAATAACTAGTGGGTTAGTTTTAGCTAGCGGTTATTCCACGACCGAGTACAAAACAGGGAAAAACAATATATATTACTGTGTAAAATGACTGAAACACATCATAAACACTTTCTAGAAAATCAGAAAACACTTCGTGACATTGCTTTAGTAAACAGAATGGAGGTTACAAGCCATTTCTAGTAGCTATGACTGTGCTGCTGGAATACGTAGCAAGACTTCTGGTTTTAACAGAATATCACCCATATTTTGAAGGTAGATATGTTGCAAAATAGGAGAGCTTGTAGAATGTGATGTGAGCTTGTGTATAAAAAATCCACACACGTGAAATAAATGTAATGTCACAAATGATAGGAAAACATTTATAGACTAATATTTACACGTAAAATTACAGCTGCAAACTTGTAATCCAACATTCATTCACATGTTTTTATTACTTGCATAAATGATTGTTTACAACGACAACTCTCCGGTTACAACTTCTCGAATCTGCTGCTACAGAAACACAAACTACTTTTCTCGTGTGAATCTGCGCTGCTGGAGTTTTGCAACAACATTTTGCGAGACGTCTGTAGCAAAATTTCAGCATCCCGCCTTTACAGTGAAGAAAATCATCTCCAAATCCTCGCTTCTGATTGGTCACACACACACACGGTGTGGAGGTGGGGGTGTTCCTAGGAGGACTCAGCGTAGCTACACCTAAAATGGCTGCCGTCAGAGTTTTTAAAGATTACTCAAACATACATAAATGTGCCAAGGCAACACTCCAGGCATGTTTTTAATGAGGGAATGACATAGTAACATTATATAAAACTTGAAAAAGTTGATTTTATATTAGGGATGTAACGATTCACTCAACTCCCGATTCGATTCGATTCACGATACTGGGTTCACGATACGATTCTTTCACGATTTATTTTACAAAATGGGACTGTAGACAATTTTTTTTTTTGGGAAAAAAACTAGAAAATACTGTATTATTTTCCTTTTATATTTCATTGTCAAAAGAATCCCTTGATAAACTATTCAAAACAATGTAATTTAACTAAAAATGAATCTGGAATGAAATAAATAAAGGAATAATAGAAATGAAAATGAAGCCTATTAATTTAAATTCTGATTCTATAATAAACAATGTAAAACTGCATAATAGTTCTTTTTCTTTTAAAAGTGCAACTGAAAATGTATTTTGTGCCTTAACAATTGGACTTTAAAAAAAAACATCCCGTGATTACACTGATTTACATCATATTTGTTTGGACCAGCAGAGGGCGCTGGTAACACAGTGGTCGGTTGGCATGCAGATATCTTGCAGTGAAGAAGAGAAGCTATGCTAGCAGACAGAGCTAATAGAAAAACGTGACTTTTACAGATATTCAAGTAATATTACAGATATTCTTTCGGTGCTAAAGGGGTAATGAATCATTTATTAACATATTTAAGAGTAGAAGGCGGCCAGAAAGAAAGTATTAGCAGACTCCGCCTGCCGCCTACACTTGTGGATAGCGGTGGATAGTGGTTAAAAAAAGTACTGCGATTAAATTTTCAAAAAATCGATATCAACCGTGATACCTATGAATCGATTTTTAACTGCCTTACGATTAATCGTTACATCCCTATTTTATATTATTCACCCCCCCTTCAGGACTGAGTTGCAATCTTTGTTTCCGTTAAATGCTTTTGTTGGTCCCGAACCTGGAGGTAGCTTTCTTTGTCAGGCTGTGTTCGAAGTGTCATACTAACATACTACTCATATTAAGTCTGATGTCAAAATGAGTATGCAGTGCTTTCCAATTAGAAATTAAGCTTGAGTACAGTGGGCACACTAGTCATACTTAACCGCCCCATGATACATTGCGAGTGGAACGTAAAGTTATCCTGGGACTGGCTTCAAGCGAAAAATCAAACATCCTCCTTTCAAATCAAAAGCATGTTTTCTTGCTCTTGTTTTGAAGGTAACGGGAAGTTTTGTCAGCAGCACAATGGCAGGTCTCCAAAAGTCTTCAAAATGTAAGTATGAAATGTGTTTCCACCAGATGTTGATATTCTACTTGGTCACTACTTGCTTTCAGAACTTTCAGAGGAGGCCCATTAATGGAGATTGTTAGCCTCCGTGTGCTTCCACTTTTTGTCGCTGTAGGTTTGAAACGCATCTTGGGAACAGTCACAATTCTAACCATCTTAACCATACAAATAATATATAGTCGACAGTATATACTCATTGAGTGTGTAGTGTGTAGTACGTTAGTATGCGATTTCGAACACACTTTGCTTGTTTTCCATGCTGTCTTCCTGATTTTTTCCTCTCCTCTAGTGCACGGGTGTGTTCTCAATTATCATTGCTGCGCCCCCTACTCTCTGGGTGAGCTAGAGAGGGTTAAGGTGAAGAATACTTTTAAAACTTCTGTCTTCTCTCCTTACCGCCAAAACATTTTATGGCAAATATGGGTAGGCCAGTAATATAACCGATCTCTACTCCGAACCTAAATGGTTAATAAGATGATTTTGGACAATAGATTGCTGATAATGATACTCAATAATCATCACGTCATGGCATCCTGTTTGTAATCATGACAATGTTGTTTGTTATAGTGATAGTCTGACAACCAAATGGAGATGCCTGTGTGACAGTTAATGTTCATGTACTTCTTTCATATTAATGTTTCAATTGCAGGAAGTAGTTCATCCATCCATACATACATACATACAGTACATAAAAAAGTTCAGACACAACAGTACACACACACACACGCACACACACTTGATGTTTATCATGAGGTTCAATTAACAGCCTAACTCTGGTGTAAGACGAAGTGTGAAATATGGCTTGAGAGTGTGACCAAAGCCTTATTTTTGAGAGTGTAACATGTGTAATTCACAGAAATTAATATATAACCAACAGTGTTGTGCTAGTTACTGAAAAAAAGTAACTAGTTACCGTTACTAGTTACTTCATTCACAAAGTAACTAAGTTACTATTTTGATTACTTAAACCAAAAAGTAATGCGTTACTGGAAAAAAAAAACTTTTGAGTAACTTAGAATTAAAGAATGTATTAATTTTTTGGGTCATTTGTGTCCGTACAGCTTCATATCAGTGCTGTAATAATATAATAATCCACTGTTGATCAACTGTGCCCCTGTATTAACATTGTTTTGGATAAAAGCCTCTGATAAATGAAATGTTATTGTATACAACCCTACAGTTTCTAATCATTTGCATTCAAAGTACTAAACTCTGCTCAGTATTAATCTTTACAAATATCAGTCTGACTGAAACACTAAGTATTCTTTCAATACCAGTTTATTTACCTGAGAACAGCAGAAACTGAAAATGTTACAAGTCATTGTGAAATAAATAACACAAAACAACCTGAATATTATTCAAAATCAAAGATCAAAAGTTAAAGTGGCTTCAGCATCATAAAACGGTTGTGTTTAGCCTTAGAATGTTCCCTTACAGCTTAAGTACAAAAACTGGCAATAATGTTCAACATAAACACAAAAAACCTTCTAAAATACATAAATGAAAGCAATCTGAATAACATTAGGAATAAATTTTGACCAACTCTGCTTTACAAAAAACTGTTATAAAACAACCATAAATAATGTGCATATAAAGCACAAAACAGCTGCTCCAAAATTAAAACAGTAATTTTTCAGCCTTAGCACAGTAATGTAAAGTAAGCTGTGCGTATATTCCAGGTGCACATTCTGCTGTTGAAAATGCTTAAAAATAAATGAGCTGCTGGTAGTTGTGACTCAGCAGTAGCGACAGACTTCTTATTTACAGCAATATACCGTGCAATAATACGATGTTATTTCGGTGCAGAGGCTTCCATCAAGTCCACCATCGCAGCGTTAGCTTAGCTTCACTGATGCATGCATCTTTTGGAGACAGATTGGTAAAATAATACGCATATTTCCACTCTGAGGAGCTTCTCCTGCTCTCGCTTTGACTCGCCATGATTAGTGCACGTGATGTAAACAGAAACACGCTGACAATTCTTCTTCTTGTTCTTCTGTTTTACCGTGGTTGGCACGGAATCCCGCAAAAATATGAAGCTCCACTGTAAACAGGAGGTACACTGCAGCTAGCAAAGTAATGGACAAACTCACCATATTGCAACGGTAATGGCGTTATTTTTTTAAAAAATATTGCGTTACAGGACTAGTTACTGTCAAAAGTAACGTTGGGGCGGTAACGCATAACAAGCAACGTGTTACCGCCCAACACTGAAAACCAATAAAAAAGTTAAACTAATAGTTTAAAAAGCCCTTTTTTTAAGGTCTATGTTATGGCTTTAGGATGAAAATTCCCTGTATAGAGCTATTGATCAGCCCAAGTTTAGCTCTGAATTATGAACTAAATAAAAAAAAACAGAAGATGAATTAAGTGAAAGTCAAGGGAAATAAAAAAAAAGTTGGAGTTTCTCCAACAATAAAGGAGAGCGGCTCTAAAAATGGAAGACTGTGATGGTATCATCAGCAGCCGTGTGCCGTCGCCGTGCAGAAGGCTGATGGTGCAGTTAATTTTTTCTCTGGGAGACTCTGTCCCGGGGGATTTGAGAGTCCATATCGTGATTCATGACCAGCAGCGTTGCAATTGAACATTTTTTAAGAGGAACCAGGGGTATACAGTGGAGCGTAAGCCTTAATAAATGGTTTTCTTAAGAGCCATTCATAGCCTGTCCGGAGCACACCGAAATGATGACGGATGGGTTTTCTTTGCCGTGCCTCATTGCTTATCCAAATGAAATCCAGGAAGTCCATTCATTCCCCTTGGGAGATAATAAATTGGTTGAGTTGTTGGCTGATGTAGACCTCAGGAGCAGACCCTTCACTGCTGACAGCCAGCAGCTGCCTCCTCTACCTTCTTCTGGTAGTCCATCCATTTAATGACAGACGCGTTCATTTCTTTAATTTATTATCATGTAAAGCACATTGAGTTGCCTTGTGTATGAAATACGCTATACAAATAACTTTGCCTTGCCTTGCCTTAGCAATTTGATCAAAGTCATTTGGTGGTAATTTTGTTGATTAAATATTTAAGTCCTAGTTTTCATCAGCTACAGTGCATTTTTAAATTGACAATAACGAGACTATGGTATATTGATGTTTCCGTTAACAAATAAAAAAACAAAACTATAATGTTCTCATTGGTCAACATTCAATCATGACTTAGTTTCTTTTTTGGGAAGGTATCATATCAGAGCTACTTTTGTTGCTTGGAAGGCGGGACAAGCCTGTCAGTGATCCAATAGGAAGTAAACTGATTGTGTATGTATTAACAAACATTAATACATCCCATATCAGGTTGATGAATGGTAATTGAATATTGTGATTCAATTAATTGAATCTCATAAACATTTAATGCTTTATATTTTAGTCAACTATAGCTGTAACAGATTTAGTCGACTAAAATGTAATGTAGTTGACTTAGACTGAAATAGTCCTGATAACTAAATTTCGACTAAAGCTAGGTTGCATTTTAGTCAAAAGACTACGACTACATTTAAATACTGCCAAAATGAACATTGATTCATATGATTTTTGCTTCTTTTTTTCTTTTTTGTTTGCTGTTGCTATTTCAGGCTGGATTATATCCCATTTTACATTTGGGAGAGTTGCAAGTCCTTGCAAAAATAGTAGCACTTAAACTCTGCATGTGTTTAATTTGAAGGTCTCCACTGTGGGGTCTGAATGAGGTGAAAAAAATAGCATAAAGAGGTAAAAGTTAGGTGTTTCGCACAACCAAACACCCATCACAGCTGGAGGGGATCCGCCGTAGCTGGGAAACCTCCCCTGCCGGGATCTATTATGGAACAATAACACAGATTTGATTTCATCAATCTGAAAGATAGGGAATGAAAAATGAGGCTGTAAATAATGCACGTAGCTGAAACTCAAACTTACACGTTGGCTCTGGGCTCTGGTTACAGAACATTCCAGGAAAAATCTACATTGAAAAACTCTTTCAAAGTACGACTTTGATGAAAAATGGGAGCATCGACTCAGGCACGATGTTCCACCTGCAAACGTGTGTGGCAAGAATACACAAAACATCCATCGGAGATTGGGATTCAGAAGCTGGGGGAGAAACATTGTGTCTGTGAGGAAGGAGTAAGACTTCACTGTTATTCATGTGGATGCAAATGGAACCGTTTCTATAATGTTCAAGTAGCTGAGCCTGTGATTTCAAGAGTGTTGTGAAGAATTTTAAGTGTTGGACTTTTCAAACTCGCAGGACATTTTTAGTTCCGCACTCTGCATTCCTGAAGTTTACTGTTACAGTAAGATGGCAAGTTAGATGGTGACAATCAAAATTTGACTATCTATCTATCTATCTATCTATCTATCTATCTATCTATCTATCTATTATCTATCTATCTATCTATCTATCTATCTATCTATCTATCTATCTATCTATCTATCTATCTATCTATCTATCTATCTATCTATTATCTATCTATCTATCTATCTATCTATCTATCTATCTATCTATTATCTATCTATCTATCTATCTATTATCTATCTATCTATCTAATAAACAAAAAAAAAAAAACAACTTTATTCGGACATTTCAATTCTAAAAAGCTGTATATAGATAGATATGAACTGTAAACACATATAAAGATTTGACAATGGGATGCATTAATATTTGTTGTGCCAAATGTTATAAACTAATATTCTAAGTACTGAATGAATGAATTAGACGTAGATATAATAGAAATGTAGATGCAACACGCCCCTTTGAGCTGCGTGCCTATGGCGAGGATAAGCTAGTCGGGTCAAAATGACAGGGCTTTCTATTGTTTTAAATGGCACGCAAACTAACAATTCAAGGATGCCTTTACATCGTGTTGCATATGGTTGTACAGTAAGACGTACAGTTGAAACAAGGAAACTGTTAATACCCTTACATAAATGTATATTTTTTTATATCTCATTTTAATCAAATGTTCTATAGCACATATTTGGACTCTGACAATAAACTAAACCACATGGAAATCGGTTGAGAAATGAGTAAGTTATGATTTGTTTTCAATGTACATGCATTGCCTTTAATGGGAACATTGCCCCGACCAAGAGGGCCGCTCAGCGGGCTGCTACAGCGCGCTGCGACGTATCAAGTCCTCTATGAGATATATGTTGAATTAGACACATAGCCAAATGCTAATGCAGTTACCCACACTAGCCCCAAGAATCAAGGCTCGAGATTTAATGCACCTATGCCCAGGTTTATTTTAAAAGCACACAGTAACTTTTAGCCTCTAGGGGCGCTAGACCGGTAATTTTTACGCAAGCGTCCCTAGTGGCCATAAGCGCCGCAGCACTGTTACAAAAATCAACAAACAGTCAGTCAAGCCAGCCTCCCTTGTCTTTTGATTGTGTGTGCAGACAGTAGTATACCTGTAACTTCGGGATAAGGGTTGGCTCTAAGGGCTGGGTTGGTCAGGCTAGGGTGAGGAGCAGCCGCTGCTGCCGCCGCCCTCCTCTCCCCGCCGTTGGAGGCCTGGCGCTCTGCCCTCCTCGGCACGTTGGTGGCGCTCCCCCGCTACTCCCTGGCCTCACCGCCGTTGTCGGCCCCCTTTGCCGAGGCCAGGAAGTTGGGGGAAGAACCAATGACAGCGGTGAGGCGGGCCGAGTACCGGGTCTCCGACGGCCGGGAGAAGAGTGCGGTGGTGGCGGCTGCTCCTCCAGCCCATACTCTGGCCCATAGACTGTCGCTGCAGGGCGAGCCCAGCCCCGCTTTGCACCCCAGCCCGACCGACCCAGCCCTTAGAGCCAATCCTTATCCCAAAGTTACGGATCTGACTTGCCGACTTCCCTTACTAAAGAATCCACGTTTAACTGAACTATCAATGGCGATTAGTGCACCATTAACACAACAAGAAACTACCATATTGCGCTCATTTGGCTGTAAACAGAGGCTAACTTGTTTCAGCTGCCCACAGCAATGGCGCCGGGTCGGGAAATGCCCGTATGTTGTGACGTCACGTGGGAACTATGTATATCCGAGCCTGTGGTCACGTGACTGCCGTAAAGTGAAATGTTCTCCAGGCATTCTCCAGGTCACATGACCAGGCCAAAGACGGTTCGTCTCTCCAAACTTACATAGTCGGTATTTCACGAGGGAAGCCCCTGTCGGAGCATTGACACTGTCAAGCACTGTATATTGGCCTGAGGAATCATTTAAAATAACTCATAAGGTTCAACTCTTTAGGTCAAAAAGTCCGAGATGTGCCTTTAAAGATTGAATGTTCTCCCTTAGAGAACTTTCTAGGCCTTGTATAGGCCTCAAAACAAACACACACAGCCATTCCTAATAGACCCATTGTCATGATTTTCTTGTTTCAAGCACCGCTATCTAGTCATGGTGGTGAAGGTTAAAGACTTTATCAGCTTCCACAATTATGAGCTTTCTTTATGTAAGATGAATAACAATCCCTGCTTTGCCTTAATCATTAATTATACGGAATTGTATTATGTTGTGCAGCTCACAGTTAGAACTACTGGAAGACGTTTTACTAACTACAAACAAAGCCAAAGATAGATTTTAAAGAACGATAACGACTCATTTTGACTCGTCCTCCTGATTGTTTCACTTCTTTCTACTACTATAAGGCTTTGTTGCCTTATAGTAGTTTCAAACAACACAATTGTTATTTTTTCTTACATTTCTTGTGATGAGAATCCTTTGCAAACATCTAACTTTTCATTTGGCCTGGCTTAGCGATTCCAACAGTCTGCCCCCCTGTGGTGTGGAGTTCTGTCATAGTAGGCTGTTTAAATGACAGTAATGTGGAAGTGAATAAACATCTGTTTGGTTTTTCAATGATGAGTTAATTATTCCTAATTACTGCTAATGCAAAGATCTATGGTGCATTATTCAGTCTTGTCACCAAATCCTGAGTTTAATGATCTTTTTGCTGTTATTAACTATAATAATTATTTGCAGCAGGTGGTAGAGGCTGACAATGAAACCTCCAGTATTACATTAAGTCACATTTAGCATCACTAATGATAAAATACTGTGAGGTTTTAGTGAAGCGCCGTTCTCTACTTTACACACCTGTCAAGTATCCCATTTTGGCCGGGAAACTCCCGTATTTTACCCCTCTTTCCCGCCATCTTCCCGTATTATTATTTTCCCGTAAATATCCCGTATTTTAATGTAAATATGCCTTACTGAACTGAACGGCGTCACTAGCCTCACGAGAACTGCCACCTGAAATGACCTGAGTGGCAGCTCTCGCGAGATTAGTGCCGACAGCGGCAACAAACCCGGAAACAACTCAGAAAAAGAGATGGATGAATGAATGAAGACGTTCCGGTGAAATAAACAAAGAACTGGTGTAAATATGTTGTAAAATGTGACAGAGTTTACCTTCCTAAAAAGCATCAGGATGGGACACAGTTACACGTTCTGTAAGATTAGTAACTGAGATTATAACGTCTACCACAGCAGAAGGAACCACGTAAGTCACCATGAAAAATCAGCCAATCACAAGCTCCACAAACATACACTGCTTTAAAAAGTGTTAAATGATGTAAAGTCTGTAATAAATGTGTCTAATAAGTCATTAGTGAATACCAGAGAACCACATGAGTGAGCATGAGAAATTATAATAAAAGATATAATGAAATAAAATGTGAATGTCTAACCTAAAGACAAGCAAGGTGAAATAAACAGTAAATATTCAATGTGTTGACTTGTATGTAAACTGTAACTATATTAAATAAACACATGTGCTTCATATACACATTTATGTTTTTATTTAGGCTGTTTTATAATTTAGGAATTAGGGCTGGGCAATATATCGAGATTCAAGATGTATCGAGTTTTCTATTTTGGCGATATAGAAAACTACAATATTTCATATATCTATATAAATATATATATATATCCCTTATTTCATTTCTGTTTGTTAATAAATGTGGCGTTTTGCATCAGCAAATTTAACCCAGGATTGTCTTTCTGGTCAGACTTTATTTTATAAAATTATCTAGATTTATATCGTATATCACCATTTTGAGAAAATATATTGAGATATGAGTTTTGGTCCATATCGCCCAGCCCTAGTAGGAATGTTCACAGAATTTCAATGTTAATCAAGGCCGACCTACCAGATTATAATCACATAATTGTATTTAGTCAGTGATTGACAAGTGGGTATTTTAGATTTCTTGTACACCTATCTTAAAATATAAGGGATACTGGAGCTTGGTTGGGCGGGTGGGACGGCTCGTAGTGGGCGCCAGAAAATTTCCCTTATTTTCAAATCCAAAACATGACAGGTATGATCCTTTACGTTGTGTGTCATGTGAGCATGGGTGGCTTACATCTGAAGCTGATGATCAAATGTACAACACACAAGTTCCATAGAGACAGACACTGACTGGTGTGTTTAAGCTCATTTCCATACAGGAGTGCCAGCTGCACAATGAATGAACTGTGGTGGCGTTTCTGTCAGTGATGTTTAGATGATTACAATGATAAATGTTTTTCCTCCTCCTTTTTGTCTGCATTTTCCTTATTATTTGCCAGTTATCAAACATTAAAAAAAAAATAAAAATATGTATACATTTAAATTTTTTGAACATAAACACCAATATGCCTGTATCACTGGATGAAACCCTCCCCGGCTCTTCCGGTTAATAGAGGGTTTTCACGGCGCATCATCAACCCGAAAGTCACCATTTTGGAGGTAAGCAGCCAGTTTACAAACAGCACACAAACGAGCAAATCCCGAATTTTGAGAGGAAATGATGAACTATTGCCGTGTTTTTGGCTGTACTAATCGGTCAGACCGTGAAAAACATGTGGAGTTTTATAGATTGTCAAAAGTTATAACAGATCAGGGAAGAAGAATGTCTGCATTTTATAGTCAGTAGTTCTGCATCAGGAGAGCAGTGACATGAGACTAGCTCACCATTGTTGCAGCAGTCGTTATTGGTGTATATGCAAACATCGCCGCCCTCATCTCCTGTCTTGCATTTAAATCCAGTTGTAGGTAGTCCAATTTGTTTTCCAGGGAGCGTACATTAGAACGCAGGATGGAAGGATGCTCCTGCTTCTGATCACATCGCTTACGTCTCCGTTGACACAAAGCTCCACAAGTCGCTGGATGTAGCCGTAGCAATCCAAGGATCGAGGTCCAGAGTAGTCACATTTAACGGAATATAACTATTTTATTTGCCTGAATCTAGGATTGCCTGGTGGTCGTATACTGTTTTAGAGTAAGTATGCTGCAGGTTCACTGTGAAATGATTAATTATTAATATATCTGTTGCTAACGCGAGCATCTGCAGCCGCAGCCGACCTCCAAACTTCTATAAGATTTAAGGTCTTCCGCTGTGTATGGGCTTGGTGAAATCCAGATTGTTAATGATATCAGGATACATAATGGTCCAGATCCTTGCCTCATAAATCCTGGTTTAGCTTTGCTGGCGCCTCCTTTCCTCTGATAACTTGTGAGACTGTTCTCCCTGATTTGTAATTATTTTTGGCAATCTGTAAAATTCCAAATGTGTCTCACTGTTTGACCGATTGGTACAGCCAAAAACATGGCTACTGTGCACCATTTCGTCTCGAAATTCGGGATTTTCTTGTCTGCGTGCTGATTGTAGACCTGCTGCTTTATCTCCAAAATGGCGGATTCCGGGCTGATGATGTGGTTGATGACGCGCCATGAAAACCCTCAATATAAAAATATCTAATCATACTATAGAGTTGTGGGGATTAAAAGGGAAAGCCACTGAAGAGTAACTAAATGAAAACAAATGCGTTTGAATATGAAATTGTGTTGTTGATTGAATCTTGTCCAGTTCTTGACATTTTTGTCATTTTTTTTAGTAAAGACTGGGCGTGTCTTAACTGCTTCAGGAGCCCAACCATAATCAAGACACTTTTTGAATTTCCAATCTAGACACACGGGTTTAGCTACTCTTTAAGTGGCCATAGATTCGTATTTATTAAGCTGCGAAGTTGTTTCAAAGTATGAGAGGATGCTAATAAGACAATGTCATGATTAGATTAGTAAGAAATATTGCAAATTGTTAAGAGAGTTCAAGACCAAACCCTCCCCATTTGCCAAGTATTGTCACATTTCTATTATGACTCTTGACAAGGCATGTTTGTTTGACAGAACATGCAGGTGTATCTTCATGCAAGAGCTGCCTTCCTTCCACCAAGACTCAGTCTCCAGGATGAACAAGACCAGTGCGTGCAGAGGTCCCAGCCCTGTAGGATAGCCTGCAGAACAAAGCCCAGCAACATGATATTGCAGGGACTTAGTAGCCTGTAGGGGGTCCCAATAGCTGTAACAGTGTTCAGTAGCGTGGCAATAAGTACCATAGATACCTGGAATGTCCTAGACTTTTTCCATCCATTCATCTGTTTTCTGACAGACTTTTTCCTTTTTTTCAGGATCGTGGGGATCTCCTGTCCATGGTGTACCCCCGTCTAACACCCAATGAGAGCTGGAGATAGGCATAGATGAATGGCATACTGTACATTAAAAAAGGGAACATTTGAGAGTAAAGTGGAAAGGGTAAAGTGTGCAAAAGTTTTCTTTTCATTTTACCTGACAAGTATAGGGAACACCAAACTGGATGAGTGCTCACATTCCCACACATGCTGGTACAGGTATTCCTCCTTCACTTTTATTCTTCTGGAGATTAAACAAACTGATTTTATTTAATTGTTTTTAGCATAGAATTTTGTAATCACCGATCTAGTATTTTAATCCATTTAGCAGTGGATTTGAAAGGAATCATTGAGAGTAGGTAGTAATTTTAACTGTTGCTATGTATCTGAAAAGGGAAGCACTTTAGATCCAGACAGATTTTTTTTCTTCAATTAATTCTATAAATAGTGCCAATAGTGGAGGAGAGAATAGTCACCATTCTCCAGTATAACATCCAGTATTACATTAAGTCACATTTAGCTTCACTAATGATAAAATACTGTGAGCTTTTAATGAAGCGCCGTTCTCTCCTTTACGTTGCGTGCCATGTGAGCATGGGCGGCTTTACATCTGAAGCTGATGATCAAATGTACAACAAATGAGTTCCTTAGAGACCAACACTGACTGGTGTGTTGAAGCTCATTTCCATACCGAAGTGACAGCTGTATAATGAATGAACTGTGGGGGTGTATCTGTCAGTGATATTTAGATGACCACCATTATAATTGATCATGTTACAAGAAGATGCCAGCAGTGCATTACCCTGAGATGACATACAAGAGATTAATTTTCTTGAGAAATGTCCAATATTTATGTCAGTCATTATTATGGCATCATCTTTATTCAAAACTTTAGATTTTATTATGTATAAAATGGAAAATATGACTCATAAATACGTCAACGTTCACATCTTGACGTTCAGTTTTTCTCCACATTTGGTGTCAAACTAAATATTATGACTACATTTAGCACAGCTACACAAAAAAATAACACCAACAATGACCTGTCGTCACCTATTTAGAAATAGAAATCACAGGTCGCGACTATATTTATGTGCAACTGGTGACTCAAGTGTCTTGTGTTGTGATGAAGATGATAGATATATTTGGAGGCTGCAATGTGTAAATTCAAAATTCTCCTTATTACTGAAGCCTGTATACAAAATAAGCAACACAGGAATATGTTAGGATACTATACAATAAGTACAGGCTGAAAAATGAATGTATTAATATCAGAAGATCGCTAAAACACTTAAATCAAAGTAAGAGACACTTATATTTCCATAGAGTACAACAGAAAGAGGAGACACCCCTACAAATTTTGCGCAATTACAATACTTATCATTACAACTGGATTTTTAACACAGCTGTTACATATGTGTACATCACAGATGGATAAATAAACAGATACTTGCTTAATTAGCCAATATTCATACTAATAGCACCTGTGGACTCTGCAGTTTGTGGCAAGTAGTTTGGATGGAGAGAAATGCGAATAGAGCGGTAGAATGAGTATTGAGTATGTAGTATTTTATCAGTGAAGGAAGGTATTTGATACACTGGGAGTGTCTTAAGAGCTCAATCCAGAAGCAAGGCATTTTTTTGAAATTCTAGCCAAGAAGCACATCAGCCAAAACCTCAGTTTAGTTACTCAGTCCCTCCACGATTTCACGGCCAATTTCTGATTGTTACGGCCTAAAATGCCTGATTTTGCAACAAAAGTTGCGGCATTTTGAGGCTTTATTATTTACTATAACTTTGCCTAAACTGGTCAATTTGCCAAAAAAACCTGATTGCCTTTGAATTATTTCATAACAATACAGAAAAGAGCTCAGATTCACAATAATTTAACAAGATACAGATTATTTCCATCACATTTGAAAGGTTTCCAGTGCAGAGAATATTACAGAGAATCGGTTTTTGAAACAAAAACAAAAAAAATCCTAAAATAAATAGATGCTTTTTTTTTTTTCCTGTACATTTAGAAACATATTAATAATCACAAAGTTGACATAATAACTATTTACAGAAAAAGTCTGGGGAAGCAGGAAAAGTGGAATAACAAACTGAGCACCACGTGGAACGGTTCCGTGTGGTTGTGTGTTTCTGCTTTTATTGGCAAGCAAAGATGAATCATTATTTTTCAAAACTGAGAAGTAGCAGCACTTTTGTATTTTGTCCTTGTGTGATTGTTTGGAGCGGCTCCTCACATTGCTCCCAATCACACTACGACTGCTGTTTGCAGCTGTTTGACTTCATCCATTAGTTCAGTGCCAACAGCAGTGACAGCCTCATTAATAGCAGTGAAATGAAGTTCTTGTTTGGTTTCCTGATGTTTTCAGAATAGATATGAAGCGTCTGAGCTCCCATAGAGATCAATACAGTTTGACCCTTTATTTTGAAAAACAAACCAAAAAGCATTTACAGAGTTTTCACTTGCAGTCAAATTGGAATTAGAGACAACAGAAGGAGGTGTCATAGTCACTGGTTGAAGTAGAACGTGTGAATAAAGTATTTATTGGCTCTTTTGGGCTTGTTTTATGATTGTTTATTTGTATGTTTATTCGTTGCTGCTACACTGAGAGAGTTGAATCAAATTCCTGGGTTTTATCATCCCACATTACTAAATCAGCCACAAAAGGTGGATACACTATAGCAGTCCTGCCGTTTTCTGTTGCACTCCCCTTTAAATAATGAAAAACATCTCTTTTTCTCCAAAAAAATTGCAATGTAATGCATGATTTGGATCCGATCCGTAGTGGTTAGCGCATCCACCCACAAACCAAAAACATGTCTATTAGAAATCTGTGTACCCCTCGTTCTTTGGTTATTCCGTTTTAAAACCAAATAACCAAAAACCAAAATAACAAATAAACTGACTTACTGACTTAAAACCTTAAAAGAATTACAGAAAAAATAAATAAAAATAAAAAAAAACAAACAAGCAGCATTTTTTCTGTTTTAAAATTAAATATTGTTCTGTTCTGTGATATTTGGATATCTAAGGGAAACATCTCACAGATTTGCATGGTGTTTTTCCTGTTAAACGAATGTACTGTGCGACAAGCATTGTGGCTAAAGATGCTCTTGTGACATAATCTTGCATAATTTTTTGCCTAACCATCCCATTTTCCAAAATCATGTGACACATGAAATGTAAAGTAATTACAGTCGTTGATCTATTAACCAATGGCAGCTGGCCAATAGAGGGTGCGAGGGCGCCGCCCCACCACTCACCATGTTGTTTAAGACATGAAAAAAATTAATAATGAATTAAAAATAATAGGAAACAAATGTATATCTGTATTTAGATAATCAGAATAAATATGATATAGATAATGATTATGTGTAAAGTTTCGTTTAGTTTATCTGTGTCTGATTGGTGACGTGTTTCCTCCTAGGGGCGTAGTAATCTTTGCCGTTTACTCTCGTTAAATGTTGTACATAACTCCTGTTCAGTACGAGTCAATGGACCCGCGCCCAGAGACAGTCTGCAGCTGCGTAGAGTTCAATGCAGTCGGATCATTTACACAACACCACCTCCCGCCAGGGGAGGGACTGACTTTTTAGAAAAGGCAAAGAAACATGAACAAACTGGCAACAAACTAGATTTGATGATTTCAAATCTCTGTCCAGATTTTGTAAACTAGATCTTAAATTATATTTTGTCAGGTCTTACATTATGTTTATTCATTTACCACTACCTTTGTCACCCCCATTTTTTATTTCATTACATGTTAAACTAACTAAAACTCTAAAAGCCCCCCCTGGAGAAAAATGCACCAGCCGCCATGCTATTATCCATATTAAACATGTTTGGCATTGATTTCCTATAAAGTCATCTAAACAGTGAAAGATGATCAAAGGTAAACAAAACAGAATAGGCAGAAGAGGCAGCATTTGGGATATTTTGAAACCCTTTTTAGCTTTACGATATCAAGTGCTTGGTAATAATGAGTGCATCACGGTTGGTTGAGGGAGCTGAAGTGTCTTCAGGTCAGCAGGATGCTGCATCAATGCCCCAGCCATTTAATTAGTGCTTTTAATAACAGAGCAACTCGATCAGAAATAGTCCTTAATGAGCACCTAGTCACTGGATGTTTGTTCCACATTACCAAGGCAGTAAATCCTCTCAAACTGTGACTGACTCTGTGGCTGTGTGTGGAGGAGGGACATACATAAACCTGTGAGTGTAACTCCAGGTTGGTGCGGAAAAAACTTTCCCCACACCAGGGTGAAGCTTACTTTATATTCCTTCATCACACCCAAGCAGAAGAATAACGGTTGCTGTGGTAACCGAGCAAAAATAGTTAGGGAGGGATAGCGTCAACACATAAACCCCCTCAGAGGCTAAGTGGTCTCTGCCATCCCAGAGCACTCTTCTTTTCTCCCCCTCACACGCACACTTTGTCAACGTTTGTGTGTGTGCGTGCGTGTGTCTGTGTGCGTGTGTGCGTCTGTGTGTGTGCGTGTGTGTGTGTGTGTGTGTCTTCGTAATCTGCTGACAGCCTGATTGATAGGTTAGTGCGTCGTTGGATGGCTTCATTCCAACAGAGGAGGTTTGAAGGCAGCTACCTGTTCATCCATCATCCACCGCCGTGCCCCGCACTATGGATTTTACTCTGCAGTGACAACCACTTTCTGACGCACACACACACACATACACACATTCACATCCAGTGGCGCCGCCAGCTGGAATCCTGTACGCACTGTGCGTACGACTTTTATCCCAACATTCATACTGTTGTGAAGGTTCTCCTAACAATGCCAGTGTCCACTCCCAGTGCTGAGCGTTTATTCAGCTGTTAAAGGCAGTCATACACTGTGTGATTTTTGGCCCATTTGAGCTGAACTTTGACTCGTGAGTCAATTTTTAAGATCGGGCTAAGTTTCTGCTAAATCGCGTGCATTGTGTAGTATACATGGGGTCACGAGAAGCCATTAACACCTCATGACCAGCTCCAGATCAGCAATCGTATGGTCATAAGAAAATCAAACATGTTTGGAATCTAGTCGCTCCTCGTAAAGGGTATCGCGCTGTTGAAGCAGTGTCACGAACCGGTTTGCCTCAAACTCTAACACTGCGCGTGCGCAAACACCGTAGGACCACTGTAAAATTGATGGACTGTACTGCCCATGTCTGTCCAACTAGTTTCTGGTCTATAACATCGCCGCCTTTTCCTTTTTAAAGCTGAGATTTGCGAGTGTCTCTCCACTTCGGGGTTCTTCTTCCTCTTCTGTTTTAATGGGGACGCTTCAGAGTTCTTCTAATCTGTTTGTTGCATTTTCGCAAACAAGACCCCGACGTGTCGTGTATGGACCATAGACTGTAAAAAAGATGGATGGGACAAGTGAAGCTTTTATTTTTAGAGCTCCCCCTGCTGACTGGCTGCAGTATAGGTCATAATCCCCGCCTCCTCAATGATAATGGATGGGATGTCGGTCAAACTGTAAAGTTAAAATACTCAGCACTCGTCTTTTTTGAGCTACTAGTACAAACCTCTATGATCTGATCATCTGAACAAGATGTTGGTAGAATTTCCATTGGGAAAGGAACTTAAGTTCTTGGTGTAGCTGGGCAGCGTAAGTCATCCGGGCAGTACGCTAAATGGGCGAGGCTCCTCTTGCCGGACGCTACTGCACAGATTCTGGCTCTAAATGACGCCAAATTTGCAAGATGGAAGTGTCCCTCAAGAACGTTGAGTAGGAACAGCTACAGTGCACGCCCACTGGTATGGACGTACCGTTTGAGCAGTCAGGTCGTGTCAGAGTGTTGGTCCGTATAGTGTGAGAACGTGATTCATGAGCTGCGCACATTCGGGCTCTGCGATTGAGTCGCACAGTTCGAGCTGGAGCTGAGTACAACGACTGAAAAAAATCCACAGTCTGCCCGCCTGTACGTCGCTTACATTCGAAAACATACCTCCGGAACGCTATTGTTATTATACAGTGTGTATTTGTTTTTATGTGTTTCTACCTGGTGCGCCGTCACCGTAACGTATCTTCATTTTTTCGTTGAGTAAAAATCTACTTTGAATTATGGAATTGATTAGAATCGTTTCTTGTTCATAGCCGCGCTGCTCAGGGACTGGCGGGTCACACATCTGGTGGAGGCAGTGGGGTTTGGGATCTGTGCGTACTATGAAATTGAATCCTAGCGGAGCCACTGCGCAGTATCGTGCCAGCACAGTTTGAATGCATGCTTCAACACCATGTGTTCGCCTACATGAAGCAGTAGAATAGAAAAAAGAGGTTATGGGGGGCAGAGTAGGCATTGTCCCACGCGTGGTCAAAACTTTTCATTAGTTTTCATAAATTGAAATACAAATACAATTCTTAATATAATGTACATAATAGGCAAATATTTTAGGTGCCATAAAACACAGTGACTGCACAAAATATACACACTTTTAAAAATACAAGTTATTTTTTGGTGCTCGAGTCAAGTAACTTGGTTCTTTTTCTGTTGCGCAATTCTTCTTCACAATGTAAATGGTGAAGTGACACTGCACCCAGCAGTTCATGTATGGTAGTGCAGCAATTATTATATATGTTACACACGTGGTTGGCACGAATCTTGAGACGGTCCAATATCTAATTGGCCACCCGGCAATAATGTTAAAGTCCACCTATGTCTGCACTGTTTATGGTGTCCACTCCAATCATCACCAGCCTCTCTCACCATCTTCCAGCTCTGTTCCATTCACACACAACTCTTCATTTGCCTTTGACTTGTAAATTGAGGCTCTATTTGTGTGGAGCCCAAGAGGTGCTGTCGATTAGTCTAAACACTGTGACGCCTTATATGTGAAAAGAGACCGAGAGAGGATACAAAGGAGGAGGAGTGTGAGGTCAAGACCAAATGCTCTCTTGCCTGGTTTTGCAGCATGAAAACACATTCAAGGCTAAAATTGTCAAACAAATGCTAATGCAGAGCGTCATTCGTCCACATGCTGACTGCCCACACTTGAATCCAACATGTTCATTTGCAAAGGGGATTAAATATTTTGGTCACAACACTTGCAGGCCAAATGCTGCTACAGATTGGTTGGAAATTAAGCTGTGTCAACAGGCTTTTTTTTTTTTTGTAATCAATCAATTCATTGTTTTATTATTATTTTTCATTCATTTTAGTTACGGGATAAAAAATAACTGCTGCATAATGTCATGACCCAGTCTGTGGATATATAGTATCTGTTTATGTTTAGTAATAGATAGTATTATTGTAGTTCCTGAGTTATTTTGTTATTAGCATGTCTGTATGTAAGTCACAGCCCTTTATTGGGTATTGTGCACCTTGCGTTGTAGGTTTTTAAAAGCAGAGATAATGTGTAACTCTCTCTCTCTCTCTCTCTTTTTTCCTTTGTTTTCTCACAGGTGCAGCCCATCTCCCTGATTACCCGAAATACTTAAGGCAGGGGTGCTCACTTTTTTTGGTGGGGGGGCATATGCAATCTCCTTCTACCATCAAAAGCTCTTGGCGATTTATTGATTCTCAATAATTTGATTTGATTAATAATGTAATTATTCAATATTCAATATAATATAGTTGTCAAAGATAATACATTTTTATCTTATTAACACAGATAATAATTTAATAATTTTAACGTGCGTTAATCGCAATTTGCTGTATTCAAAATGTAATTCAAAAGGTAGCTTTGTTTTATTAAAATTACTTTGAGAATATTTTTTTTATGCTTATTTTAGGTTCAATGATTTATGGGATGATATTCAGCGAATAACTACCGTGCGACTTCTTCTTCTTGTTTAACTGTTAACAAATTAGACAAAAGGATTATATTCAATGGCAGGAAGCAGTGAGTACTTTAATTAAATTTTAATTATGATCTAACCAAGGTCATTGAGTATAATTGGGTAATTTTAAAGGCATCAAAATCGTGTTTTAATAATCCGTATTTGACTTCAAGCAATACGATAGTTCTTGTAATTCCCGGAACAGAAAGCAAGAAATAAAAAAGTAAAAAAGTACAGACAAGCAAGTGAAGGTATAGAGACGATGGAGAATCTGACCTTTAGAATAATTAATACTTGATTTACAAACCTTTCAGGTCTGATTAGCAGGAGAGAGCAGTGAGAAACCTGCATGGAGTGTTGGTAAAATTACTTTTACACAGCAGTCGTTTAAAAGACAACAGAAGAGAAAAGAAAAGACAGGGGATGGTTTGACTCTGTTCTATTTGAAAGACTGTGTAATGACCGTGAACAAACGTACCCAGCAGGAGGAACATGACTCAATGACAATGGCCACGTATACATGGGAGCCTTAATTCCTCTTTAATTCAGAATAAAAGTTATTTCCTCTTTAAACTGACCTTGTAAACATTTATTTCCTAATGCAACTGTAGTTCCGAATTAAACTTAAATCCAATATAGGTAGCCTGTTTATTCCAATTTTAATTCCAAATTAAAGAATTCCTATATCTTGTAAACGTTTAATTCTGCTTTAAGTTAATTCCGATGGTTCTGCGCATGCTCAGCCAGTCACAATGACACACTGGTGACAACATAATCCAAGATGGCCGTCCGGTCTAAAGCCGAGACTATTTATTCAATAAGAGCCTGCAAAGACATGGATATAATGAAGAGTGGATGGGCGGAAGCATAAACATGCGGAATTTCACACGGACATATTGACTTATTACACACACAGACATCAACAAACGGAACAGGCTTCATCGGACGGGTGGTACTAAGACCCGGAGACGGAGTAAATGTGGCCCCGTACTGTATGCACAGGTTGTAATATCATCATTGTACCAGTTGTTAGTGCTACTATCTTTACCAGGGAGCAACTATTTATTCCTGGTTACTGTTTTCTGGAGTTTTACTGGGATTTACTTACCGGTTATTAGTTCCTATCTCCTTCTCCTGCTCAGTGGACCAAAGTGAAACCGTGTGTTATCATCGAGCTGCTGCCTCAAAACTACAATCAAAATAAAGGTGAAAACAGTTCTCATGTGTGGTCTCTTATGTTGTAGCCAAAAATAAAAGGTTTGTGTGTTTTTCCCGATAGACGTGAATATGTTACGTTCGTCCCCGGTCCAATGAGAGCCTTCTCAACCCCCAGACCTAAAGCAGAATTGAATGAAGCCAAATAAACCTATTTTCCATCTAAACCTAATTCAGAATTACTATTTCCATGTAAACACAAACCAGAACACTTTAATTCCGAACGATTTAATTCATATTATTTAATTACGAATTATAAAATAATAACACGGAACCGTGGCCATTGAGGAAGGACTCAGATCGTCCTGTTAGATTCTGTCCTTTGTAAGTCAAACATAACTGTGTGCAAAAATGGGAGTTAGTGACATGGATACCATCACCCACTCCTATTATAAGCAATCATTTTGAACTTTTGTGGTTCGTAATAAAGAACAATGCAAAGTAAATCCTTCAAATTTGGAATTTTATAACAAATCCTGTAACACCTCTGGAGTAGTAACAGTGTACTACGGTCAGTGCTAGGTTTGACTACTGGAGCAGTGATAGGCGTAGAGTATATTAATGACCACAAACCATGGAATAAGTTTAAATTGCTGACTTATTATTTTACACTGAAGACAGAAAAAAAACAGTTCACAAGACAATTAACAGTTTTCCGATATCACTTCAAGAAAATGAAATATTTTTGCAGTTTTCTTTTAAATGATTTGGTTTCTCAATCCCTTTTCCTTTTTAAACCTATTATTCGGATTTAAAGGATATTATTGTCAACCTAGGTTATTGTAGTAATAGTTTCAAATGTTAGCTCTGGATTCTTGATCCCAACCATTAATGGCCAAGTCCCGTTTGGCAATGTGTTCAACTTCAGCCAGCAAGGACAGGTTGGAAAACAAAATAACTCCTTGAGAGTATAGAAATTACTTTGCATAGAATCTTTACTTCGTTCCTCCTCTTTTAACAGCTGCTCCCCTCTCAGCAGCTAACCTTGCCTGCAAGATGGATTCTCCTGGTGTTCAAAAACAACAGAATCCATCTTGTGCTGTTCCCGCCTTTGCCTTTCGAAACCGAACCAGAATTATCATTTTTGAAAGTGAAACGGGTCTGGTTTTTGTAACAATTACACCGTAAGAAAAAAAATCTGAAAAACACAACAAATCTTTTTAAAACTCACGGACGGACAAACAGTGCGGGAAGTTACAAGAATAATTCTTCTCACATTGGAAATTACCTTTAACATTAGTCCAGAGCTGTCAGAATCACTTTAGGTAATTGCCCTCCTTCAGCATAATTTGATTAAGTTTATATTCAAGGGATTTTTTTTTCTCCAATATTGTGGCCTACTTTATCATTAATAAGATCAAAATGACTGCTTGAAAGCAAAGCAGCCAGGGCCTCAAGATTGATGCATTAGTTATTATTACATTACCTTGTAGCTCTGTTCAGATATATATGTAAATGAAAGCATTGCACATTCTAAGTGATGAAGTTGTATACATTACAACAATCATGGCAACATGCAGGTGATTAAAATGACAGTATTTCATAGTTTTTCCCCACTTGAGACCAACTCGGTCCTAACGTGGATCCTGATGTGAAATAGGCTTCAAATGACACTACTGATAGAATCACACTAATAGAGGTGTAGGGCCATAATGGAAGGAGAAATATAACATCAATCTGAGCATCATTTAAGGTTTGTAAAGGCTGCACTTGATCAAACACTCGTAGGTGCTTTCCGTCACTTACTCTAGAGCTCTAGAAGTAGAATAACCTTTTGGCCATTCTTTACTTGACATAGAAACACATTATCCTTGAGCAATTACAGCATGTAATTTTTAAGAAATGTAGTATGTGACGTGCCAAGGGACATAAACTCTGATCCACTGCATCGGACGGACACTTTATGCCACTTAATAAACAAAACCACACATCCTACCCCAATCTGATCGAAAATAAGTAGATAAAGCCCTGTGGAGTTGTGCTTGTTTGGTCATTTAAAGTTGTATGACTTTTATAATGATGATACTGTATGTCTAAGCCATGGCATGCATGTCACTTGGTCGTCTGCAGAGTAAAAGTCCAAATCAGGCCGGTTCTCTTCTCGATTGTAGCAGCCATTGTGAATCCATTGCAGGATAGTAACAATCAAATTCTTGTGGTCAATAACTATTCAGGAACACAGCAATTAATTGGCAATTGACATTGCTCCCTCAGTTGTATAGGAAGGGTTAATATAGCCAACATGGCAACATTGCATTGTTCCATTTTAGCTGCATGTCACTATGACTCAACACCCACATGTTGTTGATATCACATAAAGCATAGAAATCACATTTGCAGCAGTTGGACTGTGGTGTGACTGATAACTGCCCCAAACATCTTGCACCAAACAAACTATTGTACGGGGTACACCCAGCCCAAGAAGATAAAATGTTTACTCCCAATTCTCTAGACACACTCTTGCTTCTGATATTCACTCGTGTGAGCTGTTTGCAGGAATAAACTGCGTTGAGAAATAGAATTACTCTCGTCATCTTTCCTTGAAGCTGTTCAATGAAAAGATCCGAGAAGAAGGTAGAGAGAAAAACCTCACAATATCTTGTTGGATTCCTTTATTAAACAGGTAGACATGCTGCTTTATGTACCAGAGGCCAGTAAAAGAATCAGAATCAGAATCAGAAATGTTTTAATGGCCAAGTACAGTTTTTAGGACTGTACAAAACAAAAACAAAAAACAAAGAACAAAGAACAACCCAGCAACAATAATAATGATAATAATGATAAATATAAAGGATGAGGGATAAATAAAGGATAGAGAATAAAGGATAAATAGGATAAATATAAATATATATATATATACAGTGCAGCAGATAATGTCATCATGGAGGTGGTGATCGGGTGGTGGTGGGGGGGGTTCAGTGGGTGACTGGAGGTGTGTTCATGTGGATGGTGGCAGAGGGAAAGAAGCTGTTTTTGTGTCTGGAGGTTCTGGTCCTGATGGACCGAAACCTCCTTCCAGAGGGGAGAGATTGAAACAGTTTATGACCGGGGTGGGAGGAGTCAGCCACAATTCTCTGCTGAGTGGCTGATACGCTGCAGTCTGGCCTTGTCCTTGGCCGTAGCTGCAGCGTACCAGATGGCGATGGAGGAGCAGAGGATGGACTGGATGATGGAGCTGTAGAAGTTCACCATCATCTTTGTTGGCAAACTGAACTTCTTCAGCTGCTGCAGGAAGTACATCCTCTGCTGAGCTTTTTTGATAAGGGAGCTGATGTTCAGCTCCCACTTGAGGTCCTGGGTGATGATGGTCCCCAGGAAGCAGAAGTACTCCACAGAGCTCACTGTAGAGTCTCCCAGGGGGGCTGGGTTTTACCTGAAGTCTGCTATCATCTCCACTGTCTTTAAAGCGTTGAGCTCCAGATTGTTCTGGCTGCACCAGGACACCAGCCGGTCTGTCTCCCACCTGTAGTCCGACTCGTCTCCATCAGAGTGAGACCGATGATGGTCGTGTCGTCTGCAAACTTCAGGAGTTTGACCGACTGGTGAGAGGAGGTGCAGCTGTTGGTGTACAGGGAGAAGAGCAGAGGAGAAAGAACACAGCCCTGAGGAGAACCAGTGCTGATGGTCCGGGGAGCAGAGATGGTTTTTCCCAGCTTCAGTTCTCCATGTACTTTTCAAAGAGAAGACTTTATCCCTCTTCCGTACCCTAAAGCCAACATTATTTATAAGCTCATTACAAGCAGGTTCTCTTTATTAATCTGTGTCTGTCACAATAAATGTATTGGAACATGAACAGCTGACTAAAACATGAAAAATAATATAATAAACTTTCACTTACGGAAGTCAAAGTTGGCGCATTTCAGTTGGAAGTAGTGAAATAACAATACATTTATCAGTTTTAGGTCCATTAGCTTCTTTTGTCTTCTCACTTGTGTAAACAGTAGGTTTTCTTATGGTTCGCAAAAAGAGGAGAACACCCCCTCCCCATAACTTGTGACCAGCAGTATATTACAAAACCTGAAGAACTACCACGGAGAAATAATGAATGAATCACATCCATTTAGCATGTAAAAACCAGCATTGATTTCATGTAACATTCACTACTTAATAAAGTAAATTCTGTGTAAGTGATGGCAGTGTTTTGTAGCACAGTGGCCTTGTCGACTTTACCGCTTGCTGTAGTGATGTGGCTTTTGTTTGCTTCTGAGGTTGGCCTTACTCTGTTATATTAGCTGCCTGAACCAGTTTTTTTATTTTAATTTTCATACCACTGGGCTATGCTTCACTTGTGTTCATTGGATAAGCAGTGTTGTAATGAACCAATGCAACTGCAATCAATCCTGCAAATAGTTGGTAAAAAAAAAATGATGTAGAAATGTAACTGTAAGCTCCATCAACAGAGCATTTATAATACTATAAGTTTAGTCAAGTGTGTTTCTTTAAAAGTGCTTCTAGAGCAGCCAGGATAACGAAAAACCTGGTTGACCAGCAGAGATAGTCGCCGCCATTTTGCTCACTTCAAATGCTTAAGTTGTAATGACCTTGGGCAGTTGCGTTAGTGCTGGCAGTGGCTTTGCTGATGGGTACTTTTCACATAAATTTCACTCCTAAATCACTTCAATGTTTCCTATAAGTCCACTTTCTCTCTCACCCCATGTTGCAGAGCGATCTCTGATGAATTTAGTCAGAGAACTAGCAACAACTCCAGACCCATCAAAAGTAGCTCCAACACATGTGTGTGCTGTCCATATTCATATTCATTCAAGAAATTGTGGAAAAAAGTTCTACAAAAACCTGAATAAGGAGGAAAAGGAAAGAAATCAGGTGTAATGTAAAGACTGCACATCCAGCTGAACATGGTCCATTTGGATTTGTAGTTTAAAGTATGAAATCATGCAATAAAAGTTCTTTAAGTAAGTTTTTTTTAAAAGATAAATATGCACATGATTTGGTAACATTAAACACATTTCTTTATACACGATTAGAACAGGTACCCTTTAACTTAAATAATGTTTTGGCCATGTAAAAGATCTAAACATTGTTAATTGAAGTTTTGAACAGATTGCATGTATGTGGTTCTTTGTGCATTGGACATTAAAGCTGATCATTTTAAAATCTGGCCCAAAGATACTGGCGTGTCTTCAAACAACAGTGGTGAAGCTGCAGTTGAAGCTCAGTACTTCAATGGTAATAACTTAGTATAGTTCATAGCTTGAGATTTTGCTCAGTGAGAGGCAAAAATAATCCTTATTGTGTCTGGGGCGGACTCACATGCACCCTTAACGTGCACACAGATGCTGATGAGAGGACGTTGCTGCGGATCATGGAGTTTACGAGTGATGGGACAGTTCCTGTGTAAGCTAAGCTGTTTGCCTGTGGCAAAGTGATACGCACACTTTGTTTTTGGATGTATAGGGTTTCTTTGGCATGGCTTGGATTGAATGAATATGGGGGAAAAAAAAGAAAAGGAAATTCACTCCTGCGAGGATGAGCATTGATATCATGTAGGTCATCGGATTCAGCCCTGGACTATTGATGTGTTATCGTATCCATGCAACATTCTTTATAGATCGATGTGAAGACAGAAAAAGCTACCTCGGGGTACAGCTCTCAGTTGGATAGTAGATGGAATGATGAAACTTGAAGAAAACACCTTACAATCCAGAGTAGTGCAGTCGTTCTTTCTTCTTTACCTTCCCTAACCTCGGTTCCATATTCTCAGACCTTGCCTTTGATTTGATCCCGTGTTGGTTCAATCTCTGTGGAGGTGGCACTGCTCAGACTTGAGTTACAGTGTCTGCCTTGACTGTGAAGGGATCTCTTTTATCCTCTGGGAGCAGAAGAAATGGACTAAACTGTAATCGCCTCTAGTATCACACTGTCTCTGACAAACAACCATTTTTCAACACTTAGGGACTTTTCTTCCTGTCGGGAAATGCCAATTTCAGTTAACTATTTCCAACTGTAAACGCCTGTTTCATCACTGAGATTGATGCAAATGTGCTGCATTTTTCAGCTACTTTTAGACTGTTGAATGGAATCCAGTGAGGATTCAAGACCAAAACTGTTTCCTAATTTCTTGCTTTCTCAAATAAATCAAAGTTTCACAAGACTGCCAACGTCACTCCATGGCCTTGCACGTTTGTGCTCACTGAAGACTAAGCTTTTTGAGATGCACTCCTACTCGGAGAAGCTGCTCCATACCTTGCTGTGGCGTCTCAACACGGTTCCCTCCGACACGTACATCATCTCGAGTTTAGTTTGTTGAGTGTTGGTTGTTTATATTGATAATCTAAAAAATAATCAGTTTGTTTTGCTGCATTATTAAAGGTCACTTCATTCTCTAACAATTCTGCCTCCCTCAAAGTGCTTTGGCGCTTTTCTTCTGCCTCTTGATTGTGATGCTTCAGTAGTTCTATATGTATGAGGGAGGGAGATGCAGACAGGTGGTGTGCTACAGATCATGGTGTCAGAACAACTGGTTAATGGCTCTGTTGGTGAAGTCAGGTGTTATGGAGATGACTGAGGGAGGGGATTAATTACTCTGCATGCACCATTAACCCTCCATGGATGTCGGCTTTGTAATGGACTGCTTTGGTGGTGTGTCGAGTGCCGGCTGTACAAGATTGCACCAAAGGATGGATCACTTTGTTATAGTTAGTTTGCTGTGTTATGGCCAACCTGGTGTAGGAATTAGGCTAAAAGATGCCAGGATCCCTGTGAGGAGCTCAATCAAGAAGACAAAGAAGACCATTATGTCGGTGATTTACACTGACTAGTATGTCTAAGGTTGTGTTCATACCGGTTAATCCTTGGAATACTTTAAGCACTCTAGGATTTGTTTTCCCAGAAAGTCCTTCTTGTTTGGGCAAGTGCAATTGAAGTCTCGAGCAGATTAGGAAAACCAAGTCGAGAGTGATTGTTTCCAATCGAAAACGAGAGCTCAGAATAGACTTTAAAGTTCCGCTGCTGGTGTATAAATCTGTGAATGGGTTTGGTCCAGAATACATCAGTGACATGTTAGTCAGGTATGAACCCAGCAGGTCTCTCAGATCTATGGACACAGGTGAGATAGGGGTGCCCAGAGCTCACAGTAAACATGGTGATGCTGTGTTTAGTTGTTATGCTGCAAAGAAGTGGAACAAACTGCCAGCAGAGCTGAAGTCAGCATCACACGTGAACATTTTTAAATCAAAGTTAAAGGCACTTTTTTCCTCTACTGCGTATGATTGAGAGAGAGATTTTTGGTCATGTTGTTGATGTAATGTGTTTGTTGATGATTTTTAAATGATTTTGCTGATGTTTTAAAATGTTCTTATTGATTTTAAGCTGTTGAATGTTTTCTGTTGCACTTTTTGATCAAGTAAAGCACATTGAGTTGCCATATGTATGAAATGCGCTATACAATAAATTTGCCTTGCCTTGCCTATCTACCCCCTTCTGGATTTCACATAATGGTATGATCCTTGACCATTCTCGCATTCCATTGGTCACAGATTAGAGGGTTGTGAGTATGTGAGTTGGAATGTAAAATAAAAAAATGCTTAAGTTCTAAAAAATTGACCAGTATGATTAAGAGATTAAAAGTGAAATCCACCTTGAGGAGTGGATAATTATAATTGCTCATGAATTGGTGTTGTTTGCTGGTCAGACTATGAAGATGTACCACAAGTAATCACATTTCCATATCTGGACATCTTGTGCTTAGTGTTTCCTCATGTTTTGAAGGAGTCCCAGTTAGCTCAGTTAATCCAAGCCATTGATTGAAAAGAAATCCTACACACAAAGTGAAGATATATTGAGAATAATGAGTTTTTAATGAAGAGCAGAAAGTGTAAAGCCAGTGGACCATTACACCATTAGAGCACTTAACATTGCTGCATGTTCGATTGAAAAACCCGATGACTGAACGGTTTTTAAACATTAACAGGCTTTCAAATATCCTTAGCTACTTGTGATAACACACCGACTTTGAAAGGATTAATGCTCAATGGTGCGAGGATGGCTGGTGGTAATTTACCTTGTTGATAATTACTAGCTAACCAGTAAGCAATATAGCCTAGATGTAAGTTTAATACAGGATGCATTTTCAACGCTAACATCTGTTTGATTGTAAACATAGCAGAATATGTCTAATAAGAAACAAGGCAGAGGCACCGTAGAATCACAGTCAAGCAACACCTGTTGGATGACAGTGAATAATTTGCATTTTTGGAAGTGAAAACCTGCTGTTCATCAACACCTCTGACTATAACGAAAGTGATTGCATCTGCAATAGCACTAGGCATAGTGGGAAAATGAGATTGAGGACATACACTTCCAACAAGAAGACAAAAGACTAGGTAGGAGTGTGGGATTTCCATGAGCAGGTATGGGGAATTTGTGATCAATCCAAGGTGTGTGCTGGATTTGTCCCTTCATAGGCTTCATTAGTATAGAAACACAGATGCAAATTAGGCAAAGCAGGACATGTGTTTGGGGAATGACACTGAAAAACTTGTTCACTTAAAATGTACTTTTTTGTTGTTGCCCTTTTGTTCCTCACCCTAATACAAAGACGCAAACTTCTTGTTCCATCGCCTGTCCGTCTCTTGTCCGTAATAGGTCAAAGTTAAAGTTGTCAGTGGCTCGTCTTGACCAACTCAAGATATCTTATGTTGGTCTTTGTAAATAGCAGTCGAGAAGACACGGAAAAGGTTGTTAGAAAAATTTACAAACTTCCCGACACTTAATTCACAGGTGCCCAAACAAAAATTTTGTAAGTTTGCTTGTTTTGTCCTTTTCTCATATTGAACTAAACGGTTATGGAGTTTCGGCACAAAAGCAGGACTTCTAATTCTTACACAAAAGCTCACGCTTGAAGGTTTGGAAATGTAGGATCTAAAAGATAAACCTTTACATTTCTATGCATTATTATTGCATTTTCTTTACCCGACATAAGGAAGCCAAAGTAGCAGAGTAACAATAACAGCACTG